>NC_056727.1:394574888-394679888 GCF_019279795.1 Protopterus annectens
ACTCATTAAAATTGTTTTGTGTCTACACTTTGGATTCGTGATTATAACAGAAGGGAACCGTTTTTATCTCATTGACTGTGTTATGCTGGCTGTTCAGGAACTCTGAGTTGAAAATAAGTATTTTCTGTTTTCGTGGTGGGAGTATCTGGTTGTTATCATCATTTTCTTGCTGTTTGCTACAGACACTCCCTTTGGCTGCCGGTGAAGAGTTTTTTTTTTTGTTGTTGTTCATTTTTCCTCACTTTATTTTCACCGTCCGCACACGATGGATACAACCAACATTGAATTGGACTACAATCCAGGGACGAGGGAAGCAGTGGTAAACTTAGAGGATCTGTTGCACCTACAGGCTAACCCTTTATTGACTCTGGACCTTTCTCGTACTGAGTATACCATTCCTACTAATGAAGAGGGCTTCAATATGTCTGAATTCAACTCTGCATCCAAATCTCTTGAGGACGATATGTATAAATTACAGAGACTTGCCTGGCAAAGGCAACATTTGGAAGCATGCCTGCACTATTCGATCGTGCCCAGAGGAATGCGAGTGCTGTGCATGCCCTCCTATGGAGAGGCATCCAGTACTCCTCAAAAATGGCAGGACCTGAACATCGATCTTGGTCACAGGTATATCAGGCTTTGCTTGATTATTTTAAACCTATAGAAGTTGAACTTAGAGACAATGTTGATGTTAACTTTAAAGATCTTAGTCACGCTTTCAAGCGGAATATTATGTCCGTAGAATCGCAACATCTGTCTACAAGTAAATGCATTTAGCGAGAGATTAAAGACAATTAAAATGAAAATTGCAGAGAGATTTTCAAGACTTTAAAACACGTAAATATTTGTTTGTCCGAGGAAACAATTTAGTACAGAATGAAAATGGTATTGCCAATGAGAATGTGAATTGTTCACAGCCCTCTGTATCTGCAGAAGGCTTTGTTATTAATGCTAATAATGACAACAGTCATACGGTGAACATTCCCTCACTTTTACTGCTACAGAGGGACTAATAATGGTTCTGTTGTAACTGACACACCCCTCCCAACCAACTAGCCTTGCGACAACCGCAATTAACTCAGGAGCCAGACCTAAAGATTCTAACATCATGGTTCCTTTAGGAACCTCTACGTCGAATTTTTTACCTTATCCGGTGAAACAGAGGTTTCAGCACAGAGGACGTTCCATGAGTCGAGGTCCAAGGAAAAGGAAGCTATCGACAGAACATTTTCAGCCGACAAGACGCGAAAATGTGACTGACTTACTTTACAATTTTCTGATTTTAATTTTTCTAAAGCGGACATTTCTCTTTTAAATCGTGGACTGAATTTTATCCCAGCTAGTACTGATAAATTGAGTGAAGTTTTAATTGATCTTAGACTGTTTTGTAGGCGAGTGGCATTGAAAATGTTTTTTAGAGATCACTCTGATTCTACCAACAATACTGTTCTTAACATTCATAAAAAGAAAAGCACTTTTATGCCCCCATCCCCGCACAATGTAGAATGTTTTTTAAACCTTTGTGAACAGGATTTTTATGAGTTATTTTCTAAGAAGATAAAACCTGGTTTTTATAACTTAAATTTGGATGAATTTAATTCTTTGATGTGTTTAAAACAATGTAAAGAAATTTCCGTAAAACCAGCTGATAAAGGAGGGGGGATTGTGGTTTTAAACACTTCTGACTACAATTCCAACATGTGCTCCATGCTTAATGATGACGTAACTTATGTGAAACTGAAGCTATATGAAGTGAATACAATTATTAAGAATGTACATAATACACTATATGACCTACTTATGTGCAGACAAATAAGTGAAGAGATGTATAGATATTTACTCATAGACTACCCCACTATACCTATTATTAAAGGGCTCCCGAAGATCCACAAGAATACATATCCCATCCCACTGAGACCTATAGTGTCCGGTGATCATTGGGTGACTGCCAACATTTCTAGTTTTATAGAGTTTTTACTGAGACCAGTGGTTGATTCTTTCACCAGCATTCTGAAAGATACTTACCATTTGCTTGACTGTCTCTCGGAAATACATTTAGACATAGATAAACATGAATACATTCTCATAACTTTAGATGTGAAAAACCTTTTCACATCAATTCCCAATGATTTGGGTATTGAAGCTATGCATTGACATATTAGTGACAGAAACGTCCTTCACAAGTGATAGGCAGCTACTCATAGGCCAACTACTTGATGTGGTTTTGACCAATAATGTATTCATGTTTTTGAATGATTACTATTTACAGAAATGGGGGGTAGCCATGGGCACCCCGTGTGCTAACACGTATTCCAATCTAGTTGTGTTAGCATGGGAGCCTACACCTTTTACTCACCCACGATTTAAACAAATAAAAGCATATAAGCGTTTTGTGGATGATATTTTTATTATATGGGAAGGCACTGAGATGGATTTTAGGGAGTTTTTAAGTCATCTTGAAAGCACATCTACTTTTTTACGTTTTACGATGGAGAGTTCATCTGACTCCATAAACTTTCTAGACGTGACATTAACTATTACTAAGGATGGCACCATCAGTTCTACATTATATAGGAAACCGACCTGGAGGAACACGCTTTTAACATTTGATAGTATGCATCCCAGATATGTCTTCCCTGGCATTATAAAGAGCCAATTTATTAGAATAAAAAGACTCTGCAAAGACACTTGTAATTTACATCTTGAAGCAGATCGTCTAGAAAGTTTATTTAGAGAGAGAGGATATGACTCTAGCTTAATTTCAGCTATCAGAAGCAACATAATTGACAATACGCTGTCTGAGAATCAGCACATACGCACCAGGAAAAGTAATAGTTTTATTAAACACAAAGAATTTATATCAGTAACTTTGAATTACACTAGCATTGTTAATGACATCAAGGGAATTTTTTACAAAAATTGGAAAATATTAACTATAGATCCCATGGTTAAGAAACTGGTAGGGGATAGACCCCACTTTATGTTTAAAAATAGTTTGAATCTGAAACAATTACTTTGTAACGACAAAAACAGTGTTGAAATTTCACCTTTGCTCTCTAGCCACAAGAGAGGCACGTTTCCCTGCTACAATTGTAAGAGATGTGGCTCCATTTCAAAAAAGATAGAATTCCAACACCCACATTGAACTTTGTTTTCAGCCCAAATTTTTGCCAACTGTTGTACCAAGAATCTCATTTATCTCGCCACTTGTAAAATTGTTCAGCTTTTATGTAGGCTTAACTAAAAGATGCCTAAAAGATAGGATATATGGCCATCTGTATGATATTACAAGAAGAATGATCTAAATGCTCTAGCGAAACATACCATGGAGTATCCTCTTCATGACTTTGAGTTCAGGGTACTTGAGATAGTCAGTTTAAACAAGAGATGTGGAGACAATGTGCTTTTGCTGAACAATAAGGAATTAAAATGGATTTTGAGATTAGCTGCACACATACCTCCAGGGATCAATAATCAGGTTTCGATTAAACCAGTGTTGGAAGGTAGATGAGCCTTCAACACTGCTTCCTTTGATGTTCCTTTGATGTTCTATGATACTCAGTTATCACACAAATATACATTTTTAACGACATATTTTATTTATTTATTTATTTATATTTATCTACATATTTAACCCTGTTCATTCATCCTTTTATTCATGCATACATTCATTTATTTATCTATTTATAAATATATTTTTACATTTGCATCCATATTTATATGTATTTGATTGAATATTTACAATGACTAGCTTCTACACATTTTAATAATAATTTAAATATAACATGCATCAACCCATTAAATTAATTTATTAAATCAATTCATTTTATATATATATAAGTATTTTATCTTCCCTTTTTGTACATAAAATATTGAGTTCTAACATATATATATTTATTTATTTATTTACTTATTTGATAAATTCATACACATTTTTTAATGGTTTTGATGCTACATAGTTTTTCACACTCTCATATATGAGTATCACTATGATATATATTTATATTTATAATTATTATCTAAATGGGAGTTTTTATTGTGAACATTTATTATGAACATTTGTGCTTTTTTGTCATCTATATGAACATGTTGAGAAATTTATGCAATTGTTGGTTTGTCTAAATACATTTATTTATTTATTTATTCGCTGTGAGCACTCAGCTGCAGGCTTGAATACTAGCTGGAGTAACTGCCTATAAATACTATTGCTTACTATAGCATTTTGAGTTCTTCTTAAGCTTGTGCATTCACATAAAGTCCTTAATTGATTAATTATTTAATTAATTGGCAAAGTGTATAATTCATTGTTTTAATTTTGGCGCCTTTTTTTACTCATCTGTATAAATAGATGTGCTAGAAATGTTATTTGTACTGTCTGATGAAGCGTGGTGGTGACCACGCGAAAGCGCTTACTCATTAAAATTGTTTTGTGTCTACACTTTGGATTCGTGATTATAACAGAAGGGAACCGTTTTTATCTCATTGACTGTGTTATGCTGGCTGTTCAGGAACTCTGAGTTGAAAATAAGTATTTTCTGTTTTCGTGGTGGGAGTATCTGGTTGTTATCATCAATGATAATAACATCCAAAGGTTTGTCTGCTGTGCAAAAGACATTCCAAACAGCGTCATCTACAAAATCCAAACAGTGTCATCTGTACACACTTCCTGACTGTTGACCTTACAGTCTGATCCCCTTCCAGTCTATGCAGTTAGCACCGCATAGACTTCTGGGGCATCAGAATTCTGCTGCCTACTTCCTGAATCCAGACTGGTAAGGCAGCAGTCTGGATTCACTTTCTACGTGAATTTATTGGATTGTACCATTGTGGTACACAGCTGGGGGCTGCAGTTCGATATCATGAGCCACCACTGATGGGTATATAGAAACATCTAGACATGTATGAGCATGAGTATTTTTTTTTCAATTACAGCATTGACTGATGCACTTATTTGCATTCCCATCTTCCTAGGTACCTCCTTCCCTATGCAACCAGTACTCATTTAATTCTCATACTACTCTCCAATAATCATTCTCTAGAACATTTATACATAGACAATTAGCCTCACAGGGCGACCGTTGTGCTGCAGTGGTTAGTTTTGCCACCTCACAGCAAGAGGTTCTCCAGTTTGATCCTCTGGTGGGTTGCCTTCTGTGTGGAGACTGCATATCCTACCTGTGGTCGCGTGGGTGTCCTCCAGGTGCTCCAGTTTCCTCCCACATCCCAAAGGCATGCTGCAGGTGGACTGGACACTCTAAATTGGCCCTAGGCATGAGTGCGTGTGTGTGTGTGTGTGTGTGTGTGCCTTCTGTGGAGGATTGGGCACTGGGCTGACAACTCGACACCATAAAACTCCACTGCCAATCATGAGTGGACGAGTGATCTGCTGCGGCGACCCCTAACCAGGAAAAGCCGAAAGGAGAAGGAGAAGACAATTAGCCTCACCTTTCTAACTTCCTTATTTCCATATCCAGACCACTTATCACTCACTATCCTTCTTTCACTGACCTCTACCATGATCCTCTAACACATTTACCAATCATCCAGTTCTCCCATTCTTAGCCATCTTTCCTATTTCCTCTTACTTTTTTAAAAACTAGCTTAGTATTATTTCCTTCTACCTAGAGATGTCCTATCTTCATGCAGTGTCCTTTAAATAATTTCTTCTTCACTTTGTCTTTCCCCTACATTTCATCTTCATCCATACCTCCTACTCCAACAGCAGCTGTAGACAACATTTTCCCTGTTTCTCAAAGTTCTAGTGAAGAACTCTTCGACCACTAGCCTTTCCATACTTCTTCTTTTCCTTTCTTGCCAGGTCTCCATTTTCTGCTCGTATTGTCTACTTTCTGTCTTGTTCTTTCAACCCCCAATCAGACAAGCCCTTGCTTAAATCTAAAATGAAGGGATCCTCATCCCTCTCCCACACTCTTTCTCTACATCCTGCCTTGCAAAGGATTGGAGGGACATTCTATTTCATAAAGACCCTGCAACTTAGGAAGTGAGACTGATGAACACCAAGGCATCTGTCACCCATTTCACAAGCACCAGCCTAGGATTTGTGCTACTGATTTGTTTTTGGAGAGAGAAGGAGGAAAGGGACATGGATTCCTACCTGAATGTAAGTATGGTTAGACCAGCATTAGTAGTAGCCAGGTAGTCGATAATGGGCAGAACATCAATACTCTATGTTCTTGGCAAACTTAATTCTCTCTCACTTATGTACTGCTAGATTAGCCACCATCTAACCTAACTTTAGACTATTACCCTAAATACACCATTCACAAATCTTCTATGGTAATCTAGCTCCAGTTCCTGAGTACTATAACTGACCCCAACCCTTCCCTCTCAAGGAACATGGCTCTGCCCTCACATCATCGGTGATTAATCTGATTGCATTAGGTGTTATAAGGCTGTGTAGTAAAGGTCTAATGCTTACCAACAGTTCAGTTTCACATAGTGCAACCTGCAGGGGAAGTAGACATTTAAATGTATAAGAAACATGGGGCCAAACCTCTTGCATTAGCACATTGTCTGTGTGTGTCATACCGCCACAAAACCACATCAGTAACAATACACCACTAAACCTATATCTTATGCTGAGGGTTTAAAGAAATGTTTGCCAAATTCTTCTAGAAAACACTATAAAATATCCCAGACTTCAGCACACAAGCCAACACCTGCTTGTGTGCCATTTACACACATACTGATCACACCAGGGTTACTAAGAAAGCAAACCTAAGCTCATAAAACCTACTAAGTCTTCTTCCACACAGGGAAATGTTTTAGACATATTTAACTCTATACTTAGACATCCAGGCTTCACACAAAAGACTGGAATGAACAGGGTGACTGTAAACTACTTGCCCAGTGTCGGGATTTATAATATCACAAGGTGTGAACATGTTTTTGTACCAAGTGATGTTTGGGTAAAAAGAGCACTGATTTTGTTTTCTTTAGGTTTAGGAGCAAGTTAGCCTTAGACAGCCATAATTTAATTTCAAATCAAGATGCAAAGGAGTCCTGGGTAGTTGTTTGTAATTCAGACAGGGCAGAGGTTGAATAGATGAGTGTGGAACTGGCTGCATACTGTGCTATACTTACTGTTTGGTTGCTGTATAAAGTTCATTAAAAAGATGTTGAAAAGTAAAGGAGCCTAAAATAGCTTTGAGGGACTCCAACTGATGCTGGTAGGACAGGAGAGAAGTCTTGTTCCCATTTAACAACCTGTCACTTATTAGATAGGTGACTGTAGAACCATGACAGAGAGAGAGAGAGTGAGAGATGAGTGTTTGTTGCCAAGAAAAGAGAGCTATGATGTTAGTTTTTAATGGGAGACAACATAGCATGTATTGACTACATCCACGAAAAGGCATGGCATTGGGTTCCTGTGTATCTGTACAAGTTAATTTGAGAAGTTAAGGAAAGCTGTTGTCATACTGTGTTGCAAATGGAAATCATGAATTTTGCAGAGAAGATTGCTATGAATTAGATGTTTGAGAAATTGAGATGGCAGAATATGAATATTTCCAGTACTTTTGATAGGGGATAGGATACCTATAGGCCTGTATTTAGAGAAATCTGTGCAGTTTTCTCCTTTGTGCAGGGGGAAACTTATTTCATTCAGAAGGGATATGATTTTCTCTGGTTGATCAAGATGGAGATTGGGTAAGCTAGTGTATCAACTCCTAGTCTGATGTACTCAGCTGATATATTGTCCGGGCTAAGGTCGTTGGTTTAGCTTTGAAGATATTTCTTGATTACTTGTTGAAGGGTGAAGGTGTTTTATGTAGTGCTGCATAGTTCTAGCGATAATTAGTGGAGGTGGTAAGTTCTTCTTAAGTCAGGAAAGAACTGCTTGTATAAAATGGTTGTTAAATTATAAGGCAATGCTATCAATACCATTAGTTGTGGCAGGAGAATTTGTGGTAATGCATCATTGTTTAATGAGGTCCAGAATAGAGATGTTTTTTATGTTTGTGCAGGAGATTTGTGTGACAAGATTTTTGTCAGCTCTGATTTGATGTTTAGCAAGATTTCATAGGTTTCTAATATTTTGGAGGTTGTATTGGGTTTAGTTTTTGGATCAAGTTTTCCAGGCTTTCTTATGAGTTGCTTGGTTTCTTTTTGAGCCATGGTACTAAGTTTGCCTTTATTCTTTCAGTTCATACTGGATCTAGTTTATTCAGTATATTGAAAAATACTGCACTGAATTAGGATACAGGGCCATCTATGGTGATTGTTTTCAACTTATTCCAGTTATATTGTGACAGGTTATTGATAAAAGTTTCCTTATTAAATATTCATAGGATCGTAGGTGCATACCGGGCTAATGACCACTGAGGCCTTTATAAGCCTAACCATTCAAGCCAAATGTATCCCCACAGGTTATTGTGCCTTAGAGGCTATTTTAAGTGGTGTATTTTAGTTACAGCGTAATTTCATGTCTGCTTCTGTCCATCAGTGACACAGGTGTCAGACCAGGGTGAATTTCCAGTTTTCCATCCAGTGGTCCAGGCTGCACTTGAATAGGGTTAGAGAAGTGCTCTGCTTCACATGGATGAGAAGTCTAGTCCATTGAATGAGGATTCTAAGAGCTACATACCTGTCCATCCAACATGTCCTATTTAAATCACAAGCAAAGTTTAACTCTTTAGGTTTATGCTATGGAATGTATCTTAGCAGAACTCGTTTCTGCAGACTTGGGCAACTTATTCAATCTAGACTCAACTCAGTTAGTTTTCTGAAACCAGAATCCTGCCTTCTGAACCTGTTAAACTTATTTGTAACAATTACAGAAGCTGTGGCCAGTGGCTGCCTTGGTATTCTGCTTAATTTGACCTGACGAAGCTTTGACAATATCCTCATGTTGGTATTATTAGCTACAAAAACATAATGCAAATGCCTATGTTGTTGTTGTTACAAACTGGCTATCCAACACATCCTAGAGTTATGAAACTTATTAGTAGCCACATTGACCTTAAACTTGTTACTAATGGGATACCACAATGATCAGTGTTTGGCCCACTGCTATTTGGCATTTATTTTGCAGACATCCCAGACAGTACCTCAGAAGGGTAGTTAACCATGTTGTTAATGACTGCAAACTGGACTCTGTTATCCATTCATCCACTGATTCTAAACTTCTCAAACAAGGGCTGGAATACACTTGTAACCGGTATACCAAAAGTAGTCTCAAGCTAAATATAAAAACATGTAGCATAGGAGCATTCAGCAAAGAAATTGCTCCCACCTTTTACTAACAAATCTGGTCTTAAGAAACCTTGGTACGTATGAGGATGATCCTCTGTCATTCTGTCATCATGTTTCCACGATAGTCATAAAATGTTTCTATATGGCCCAAATAATTTCCTAGGGAATGAATGTTATCATTATCCAAAGGAGTCATCCTATCACTGTACCTTTCCCTTATTAGACCCATCACTGAATACAGTGAGCCCTTTGATATGTACAAATCCAAGCATATCCCTGAAATAGAATGGCCTTACTGATTTTAAACCAAGAAAAATAAGGACCTTAAATCCTTTAGCTATCCTGATAGCTTAGCACAAATCTCCTCATCAGTAGTAATCTACTGCCTGCTCTGAAGTGATCTGAGACAAGAAAGATGCACTTATATTTGACTTCCTATTTGTTTGCAAATCTGGTGGGTCTGCAAACACTCATACTAGGGACCTAAAGCTACACCAATGGATAAACAAGAATTGCCACAGAGACATGTTCCTAACTCAATGAATTCCCTGCCTGTGAAATTTTACGACAGGCTATGACAAGAAAAGTAAAGTACTGCTTTGTCTAGCTTTAAGGCTAGTCTTGCTGACTGGATGGGGAGATAAACATTTACAGGTTTGTCACGTACAGCCTTGCTTGATTTGAGAGGTAAGTGCCAATAAGTGCTTGTAAAAGGAAGCAAGAAACTTTTATGTGCCTACTTAGAGAGGAATCTGGCTTGGCATCTGTGGTTTCTGTTATCGCTTGCCTATTGCTGTTGCAATGCTGGTAGATTAATGTATTACCTGTTGCTGATCTTATTGTTTAGCTTTTAGAATATGCTAGAAAACATCTGCTGCGAGCTACTCTTTCTAGTGATCAAGGGCAAAAGGAACTCAAGATTGTTGTGATGTGTCATTTGTTATTATTTTCTCTTGTCACATATCTCTCTTACTGTGTAGATAGAATTTATACAAACTGTAACGCTTTGGACATACCTGCTTGTCCCTGATCAAGGAGCACAGACTATAGACAGATGTACATTTGAAGCCAGAAAACCATTTCTTTTTCATCCTTCTTCACTGATCCAGGTTTTCATAAAAGGAACACTAAGCTTATGTGGGGCAGGCCTCTCTGACTTATGGATATTTTGGGGGGATGTGGCCTACATCTGAGATGCAGTTCCATATCTGTTTGAAGGAGATACCAGTCATGACCTTAGTAGTCAGTGAGATCTAAATCTGTCTTATGTGGGAGTTTATGAAGGGCAATCCTAAGTTCTTGAAAATTGTCACAGAGACCATGGATTAAGTGCATACCATCAATGCTGCCTATGCAGACCTTGCCAAAGCCCTTTGCAGAATCTCCTTTGTGTGGATTTAGTGAACATTTTTTTCATCTCAACAGTCACACTGAAGGTTTACTGTACAGTTAGTTGGCTATGTGATAAGACTCCATGCAATTAAGGTCAGCAGTATCTGCTGTAGACAGTAAAATATCCCCAATGATGCCCCAAGTGGCTCTGTCCCTGGCTACCTTCGTCTTAGGTATGTACTTCCCTGACATGAAAGCTGTTACCAAAGGATAGTGGCTGACAAAGTTTGCTGAAGATTAAAACCAACTAGTATCTGCTACCTTCCTAGACATGTCAAAAGCATTTGACACTGTATCACATGAAATACTTCTAAATAAACTAGTCAACTACCACTTCAGCTCTGAAACCCTAAAATGGTTTCATAACTACCTGACTGACGGAAAACAAGCCACTCTATGGGAAAAGAAACTCTCCTGTCAGCTCCTTATAAGTGTCAGAGTCCCCAAGGCTCAATCCTTGGTCCACTCCTGTTCACTATCTTTACTAATGACCTTCATACTGCAGCTAACCCAGCCTCAATTGTACAATATGCTGATGATGCTTCCCTGATCTGTTCTGCCCCCACTATTAAGGAACTTCAAGAAAAAACTCAAAAAGCCCTCCACAGTGTAGAAAATTATCTAACTCTCCATCAACTTATACTTAACCCCCCCAAAAAAACAAGTTCCCGGTCTTCCATCAAAACCCAACATCTAAGAATCCATCCCCATCTATATTTCTTCTTCCAATGGCACTATAATAGAGCCAGTAGAACATACAAAACTTCTTGGTGTTACAATCGATAGTGGACTAAGGTTTGATATACACCTTGCTCTAACCATTAAAAAAGTGCATGCCAAACTGGGTTCACTCTACAGAGCAAAACCATTTCTCACTGACCAAGCCAGACTCACAACTGCTCAAACCCATGTATTATCTTCCCTTCTATATTGGTCTCAAATATTTACCAAACTTCACAAATCTGACCTAAACAGCCTTGAATCCTGCTATAATAAAATTGCCAAATTTGCTACAAATCAGTCTCAAGGATCTCACCACTATACTGTATTAATGCAGCTAAACTGGCTAGAGCTCCCTTATCCCCTTAACCCTGACTCAGCTAGTAACCGCCCACACATTTATATACAAACCTGATAACTGCCCAGCTCTATCAGATCTAGTCAAACTCTATAGGAACCTAACTAATATGCCTTAGATTGGCTGACAAAATATTGTTAAAAGTTAGTAAAGCCCAAAACATCTATGGCATCTCCCTATTCTCCCATACCATAGCCAAGCACTGGAACTCTCTTCCCCAGCATATTATCACCATCAATAACACACTAGCATTTAAACAAACCCTAAAAGAAGAATACTTCTCTAAACATAGGCTCTGCTCCTGTACAGGCACAGGCTAAACACAACTACCTGTAAATTTATGTATCCTCCTTCTCCCTTCCTTTCTCACTATCTCCTGGCTTTTTTGAATCATTTCTTCCAAAAGAATGGTTGAAAAGAATGATGTATGGAAAACTGATATTGTTTGAAATGTCTGACAGCTGCTTATAATTTTCGAAATATCTTTAATATGTCTAACTTTGTTACTCCTGATTTTAACACTACAGTAAGAACTTGTTTTTTGTATTCCTTTATGTCCTATAATTATTGTAACATGTATATCTCATTTGTAAATGCTATTTCTAAACTACCTTGGAACTTTTCTCCCCAGATCTCCACTGAAAACGGGCTTCTTGCCCAGCCAGACACTACTCGGTTAACAAACGAAATAAATAAATAAATAAATAAATAATTCTAAACCATTATCAAAATGCATTCATATACTCAAGGAAGAGCTTCTTTTTAATACTGAGTATATTAAATCTTGTAAATTATACACCAGATATCTGGGTGATATATTTATAGTATGTCATGATGATAGGAAGAAGATCCCAGCATTTTTGGATTATATCAACCACACTACTGATTTTTTGGAATTCAGCTATCAGTTAGGTGAATCTAGTATAGCTTATTTAGATATTTGGTTAACAAAGGAAATTGAGAATAGGAGGCTCATTTTCAGAACTTATAGAAAACCCAGGTATTCTAATACATTTCTAGATTTTTCTAACACCCATCCCTACACCCAGAAGCTGGCGGTGGTTAAGGGACAGTTCATATGAGCAGCCCAAATGATCACACTCTTTGATCAGTTCCTTGATGAATATTTGTTAAGAGATATGTTTTGTACTAGGGGATTCCCAGTTAAATTCATTGACAATCTTATGTATGATGTCATCAACAAGAGAGAACAGAACTACATTGTTCCCATTTTAAATTCCTGTATAAGTGAAAAAGGGGAAGCTCTTATGGTGAAGGATTTTAGTTTGAACTCTGACTTTTTGATGGAAACTGGAATAGTTCATTCTGAATTTAATGACTGTTGTAATAATTTTTATAACAGTGTTTAATAATGAAAGTGATACTATTAATTAGATACTCAAAAAATGGATTATTCTAAAACAGGATAAACAGATTTCACAAAAAATAGGTGATAAGCACCTCACAGTTTATAAAAAACGGAAACGCTTGAAAAACATAGTGGAAGGTTTTAATAAAACCATTGGGTCTAATAGACTACCTAGAATGAATAAATGCAGACATTTTTCCATTTGTAAATATATATTTTTTTTGCAAACCGATCTCTATTAATTCTTTTTTTAATTGTGAAACTTCTGATGTAGTTTATGTGGCCCTTTGTTAGTCCTGTCCAGGGTATTATATCGGCAAGACAGAGCCTAAACTTGGGGATAGGGTGTACGAACATCTCTATGATATTATAAAGGAAAAAGAAACCAACACTCTTGCCAGGCATATCTCAGAATATCCTGGCCATACCTTAAAGTTTATGATCATTAAAAAAATGACACAGAGTGTGACAGGTAGACCTTGGCCCTTAATGTTAGAGAGGAGGGAGCTTTATTGGCAGCTTCATATTAGTGATGTGATCTGGCTGGGCTTAAATGAACAAACGTCTACAGAGTGTCTATTGAAGTTAAAATCACTGACCAAAGAGGTCTCCTATTTTGGTTATTTTATAAGAGGACATTTTTTTACAGATCATGGTATTTATGAAAAATGTGTTGTATAAATTACATCTGTTTTGGTGATGTATTTTTTTGTATATGTGCTTTTTTGATCTAATTATCTTACTTGTAATGAAAAGGGCTCTCGAATTGGTGTTTGGTATGATTTGGGCTTTCTTATTTGCTAGTCCATTTTTGAGGGCTTGGCAGTCACCTGATTTTTTAATTAAATGGCATAATGTTATTTAAACTTCTATGATATGTAAGCATTTTATCTAAAGAAGTTTTTATTACTAAAATGAAAGTGCTCATCTTTTGAAAAACATTTGAGTTTGTTGTGGTCACTTTATTTAATTTATGGTTGGAGGCTCTATAGTTTCAGTGCTCTATTTTGTTATTCAAGAGTTGGAGCAAACAACTGCTTTGTGCATTAATCATGAGCTTACCCTCAAAGCCATGAAATGCAGCATTGTTTATTTTGACAAATTTCATACCTCTGCCACATGCCATATAGCTAATATCCCCCTTAGATCTAACACACACTTTAGGGATGAGAGTATCTGTGGTGAGAACAGACTCTTCTTTTACCAGCATGTCTTTGTTAGAAAATCCTTCTATATTATAGACTGTAACTTATGGTGTCTCCTCAATGTCCATAATGTCCATAGAAGTTCTAGCCCCACTTCCTCCCTTATTAAGCCTATCATTCCGTTTAAACCACCATTTGACATGTACCTTGTTAGTGCCTAAATAATCTCAACATTTTCTCACCAAAAAATCTCAGGTCTCAGTACCCTTAATTACAGAGTAAAAGCCCTGTTCTTCTATTCAATATCATACAGGCTCATGTGAATCTGAATTCATATTTCTTTGAACTTCATCATCTAAATAAATCCAGTAATAAAACAAACACACAATCTAAATCCCTAAACCTATACTGCCACATCAACAACAACAGATGGTACAGCAGGTACCTAACTGATATATCCTCCCATATCTGGAATATTCTTCTCATGTGTATCGAGTAGAATACTTCCTTGGCAACCTTAAAAAAAACAGTCTGGATAACTGGATGGGTAATCGTGGGAATTAACCCCGGATATGTAGGGAATATATACATAATGAGGGGCACTGTTCGTCTCCCATTAGTATAAGGTGATGTGGTTGAGCTTCTCATGGTCTCCATTTCTGTAAGCTTAGTAAATATTTATGAGCTGTGAACCTACATAGTGGCACAAGGATATATGTTGATGCAGCAGGGAACATTGATATAGCACTAGCCACTTTACTTAATTCATCTCAAACTTGGAAGTTAAGATGTTCATTCACACAGTAGTCCATTTTTTTGTCATGTGGTTAAGGTCAAGGAAAAAAAAACACTAGCAACCTAGTTTACAACAATAATTTTTATCTAAATGGAAGAGATTAACTCAATTGTGTATTATTAGTATCCCTCCTTGGGTACAACTTTGAGATATACCTCTCAATTGTCCAGATTTTCGCAGAATGTCCAGATTTTTGCCTCATATTTTTGGTCTGTTCCTCATAAAATTTGTGCTTCTCTCGATTTTTGTGACAAATCATTGAGGATTGAATTCTCTAAATAATGACAGGTATTTGAGTTTCAGACTTCAGAACCTTAATAAAATACTTGGTGATACAAGACCTTTTATTCTAGCAACTTTCTAAGTTTATAAAAGCAATATTTAAAATGCATCCGTATTTTTGGGGCTTTGTCCCACCATTATTTTTGGATTTTCCAGATTTTTTGTGCTAAAAGGTTGAGAGCTATTAAATGAGCTTGTATCTTTCTCTTTTGTTTAGTCTAACCTTCTTTTCCTGTCCTGCTGAAGTTCACAGTTCTGGACTACCACCCTGCCTTCCAGAGAAATATTTGTTAATTTTCTGTCATATAGTAAAATTATTTCAAGTAAGGGGTTCTCATCTCATTCTTCCTAATAACCCCATTTTTCTTCACTGGTATGTAAATTGGGTGTTTGAATAATGCTGTAGCACTAGTCTGATCCATCATATTCTGTTTACATAGTACAAAAATACAAAAGTGTATTCAATAAAGCTGTGATCTCCCAGTGACAATAATTATGAAGCTTTTATGGTAAACAAAACCCAATCTTCAGAGTGCAAGGGTGATGATGGACCACAGAAAGATTGTTTTGTCATGGTCTATTTATTAATGATGTTTTTCAGTAATTTTGTTTATTTTAGGGTTTATTTATTGGTTCATAGTTTATAGCTGTTTACTAAGCTTACAGCCAAAGGGGACCATTAAGAAGCTCAGTTAAATCACTGAGAACTGTGGGAGACTATAAATGTCCTCCCACTAAGCAGACATTCTATACATATCCCTAGTGAATTCTTGCAATGTACCATTCAGCCAAATTTCAAAAGTTACTTGGAAGTACTCTGCTTGATATGAAACAACAGCCTATACCAAAAATGGAGTATATATTGGGTTATGCATCTGTCATGTCATTTGGTGATGTTGGTACAGTAGTGTAGATTTAGGTCTCTAGAGCTACTGATTGTATTTAGCTGAATGAGGTTAACGAGTGCTGAGTTACTCTTAGCATGGAAGAAACATATGTTGCCCTTCAGTAGTCTGTATGACACTGAGTAGAAGGACAAGAGTTTAGTCTATCAGAGTAGCCAAGGGTACTGAGACCTGAGAGCTTTAAGCGAGGAAACTCTGAGGGCTCTCAAGCTGGTTTTGGTGCTTAGTGTGGTATATGCAAAAGGTGGGTTTATACACAATGATAGGTTTAATAAGTGACTGGAATATTATTTGTTTAAAATATCATTAAAGTGTTCCTGGTGCTGCCTGCCAAGATGCTATTTTTAAATAAATAAAAAAGATTTTGACAGAGCAGTCGTGCAGTGGTAGCATTGCTGCCTCACAGCAAGAGGTTCCTTGGTTCAGTCCTTGGCTGGGGTGCCTTCTGTGTGGAATCTGCATTCCCTTCCTGTGTTCATATGAGTTTCCTCTGGGTGCTCTGGCTTAATCCCATGTTTCAAAGATGTGTCTGGAGCATTTTTCCTCGGGCCTCCACTGAAAATTGGCTTTGTTCAAAGTTGGACTTTCCCAGTGAACAAATGTTAAATAAATAATTTATGTAAGATTGGCTATTTTATTTTTAATGTCATTCTGTTGTATGGTCAATCCCATAGCCAAAATGTCATCATGCTTGCTCATAACAACTTTCTAAGCCTTCATTCAAACAGCTTCAACTGTTTGAAGGACTTCTGGAAATCCTACCTCTCAATTGTCCCTAACGTTTAGGAACATACCTAATTTTGGTTCAAAATATTGCTTTCCTACTCCTAAACCTGAACATTTTTAGATGTTCTAAATTAACAGTAAAGGTGCTTAAAAAGTGTCCCCATTTTGGGACATTTTCCCTAATTATTTATTGATCCATTCTTAATTTTATGGGTAAAGGATAGAGAATTGTGTTGCAAATGATGATATTTCACAGGGTAGCTATAAATTCTGAGTGTAAGGAGACTCCTGATGCATTTTGGGCTTTAGAGATAGGGAGGAAGTTGTCTTTAGAATGAAAAGCTTTGCTAGGGTGGTAGTGTTGGAGCATACATTTTAGTGCTGGATACTTATCAGAGTAGTATATTAGAATATGGGCTAGTAGTAATTGACTATAGTGAAGGCGATGTGGGAGTTCAGTCCAATTTACTTGTTTAAGGGCAGAACAGTGATGATTTGCAGCAAAACAAGTTATTTTATTGTAGCATTGTTCTAGATTTATTTGTGTGGAAGTTTCTAGGTTAGTAAACAGTGGGGAGACATACAGTAGGCTAAGTTGAAGGAAGGCTTTAGCTATGTTTTTTCTAGTTCTGTCTCTTAGGTAGGGTTTTGTTCTATATAAGAGACTGAGCTTTGGGTTTTTTTAATAACAGTTTGGAAGTGTAGGCCTAATTTCATGTTGTCATCAATGGTGACACCTAAGAGTTTGGTGTTATAGACCTGTTCAATCAGGGTGTTTTTAGTGAAATGATTTTGGCAAGAGTTTTTTTTTTGAAAAGTAGTAAATTTGTTTTTAGGGGTTAAGTAGGAATTGTGAGTTGTCTAGCCAGGATTCTATGGATATAAATGATTATTGAGTAAATTCTTGAAGTTTTTGTAGGTTAGATGCCATGCAGATGAGTGCAGAGTCATCCACATATTGTACAAGAATGGTGTGCTTGGAAGTATTGTGTATATCATTTATAAATATGTTAAAAAGGAGGAGTCCAAGTATGGAATCTTGTGGCACTCCTTCAGTAATGGGTAGAAATGGTGAGTATGTTTTCTGCCACTTGACTGCTTGGAATTTATCTGTTAGGTAACTGTTAATCCAGGAGAGGTAGGAGGGGAGAAATGTAAAGAAAAGAGTTCTGCTCATAGCTTGTGGTGAGAGACAGTGTTGAATGCTTTGCTCAGGTTTAGGAATAAGGAAGATACTAGGTTTCTGGTATTTCTGTTTTTAATAATGGTATCTGCAAAGTGAAATAAGGCTGTAGTATTGCTATTGTTGTGATGAAAAATGTGTTGTGTGGGGCAGTGAAGATTGTTTATGTTTAGGTATTGCAGTAATTGCAAATGGACACACTTTTCTAATATTTTAGGTAATGGTGACAGAATGGCAATTGGTCTGAGGCTGAAGTCTTCAGTAGAGGATCCTCCTTTATGAAGAGGAAATATGCATGCCTTCTTCCAAATGGTTAGGACATGAGATTCTAGACTTGATCTGTTTATTAGTATAGATAGGACAGAGATTCAGTTGCAATTTTATAGAAATTCAGGAGGAAGGTTGTCTGCAGCAGAGCTAATAGTTTTTAGTTTATTTATTTATGTATCCTTTGTTGACAGGATTAATCCCACTAAGTTTGTAGCCTGTTTTCAGGGAAGACCCAAGGTGGTATATATACTATTAGAGGAAAGTTGGCCAGTGCATCGGGAACCTTCCCATACTCTTTTTGATAAGTGCCATGGGATCCTTTACATCCAACTGAGCTAACACCAACTCAAGCAGGTGGGGACGCTGCATATCATCTGAAGGATCACATACTCAGGAATGTAGCACCCCTCCCCTTATGCTGCACTGCAGTGTCAGCAATCAATCTACCTGGTGTGGGAAAGGATCCCACAGCCTTCTGAATCAAAGGCAAGTGTGCTACCTGTTGCACCACTGACACTACAGTAAGAACATTTTAGTACAGAACGTTTTAGGAGATATTTTGGATGTGAAAAAATGGACAGGTATGAGACCGAAGTGGACTTCCATAGGGTTTTGTGGCAGAGGTAAATTGGTATGATGGTGGGGTTTTCTTTGATAAGTGAGGCTAGAGACTGAAGGAAGTATTTGTTAAAGTTATTATCAACTCTTGATGAATTATCTTCTGGGGAGGGAGTGGGTTACTGACTTTGACCTGGATTTATTAGAATTTGGACCAATGACCAGCATTATTTAGGATTATTTTGATGTGCCTGTTCTAAGTTAAAGCAGTTGCACTTTTTTCCTGCCTAATACTGTGCTTAGTTTTATTGCTTATCTGTCTATAGTGTAGCAGTTTTTCCTGGGATTTGTTGGTGTGCCATGCTTTTCAAGCCTTGACTCTAAGCACCATTAGTTGCCAACTGTTTTAGATAGCCATGCTGCTGAATTAAATTTAACCTTTTTTTGCCTGAAGGAAGCATGTTTGTTCAGTATATTGGCAAAGGTTTTGTTAAACTCAAGGGTGGTTTCATCTAAATGAGGATATTTTAATATTCAAATTGTATTGAATTGCATACAAGCCTGTTCACAAAACTGGACAGGTGGTCACTTAGGTTGTCAGGTAATGTTCCATAGTTACAGATATTATTGGTTTAGTTGAGAGAATCCAGTCTAGAGTCGAGACCTTACAGGGGGCTTGTTATATCTTGGTGTATTGATGAGCTGAAAGAAACTATACAAGTTAATACCGGTAGTGGGGGTATGAGGTGCAGTTTGAGCCCAGTCTGTGTTAGGGTCTCCAAGGATGATAGCTTCCTGGGGTACACTGGTAGATGCGCAGGATAATATGTCCTGAACTGCACTGATGTTATCACCAGTGGGAATATATAAGGCTATAGTACATATGGTCTTATGAGAGTTTAGCTTGAGTAAGGCAATAAGAATCCCTATATTACTGAAAGAGAGATGTGATTTTTTCTGATAACGGGATGTTTTCAGGTGTTTTGGGTATATAGTAGCTACCCCACCTGTTTTTTTTTATTTGAATATATGGACTATATCCTGGTGGGAAGATTTCAGGGTCTTTTATTTCAAGTTGTATCTATGTTTCTGTAATAGCAAAGATGTCAGGGTTGTAATGAGATATGAAAGCATGTAGTTTAGTTACTTTATTAGAGATATTTCTAAGGTTAATATTTATAAACTTTAGACTTGTTTTAGTGAGTTGCAGGAGTAAAGTGTTACATTATTAATGGTTGTGTGGGTGACTACAGGAGAGGCTGAAGTGGTTGGATCTGGGCTGTGGTGAATGTCACAGCACAGTTGCAAACTGGGTAGGGATAGCTGAAATAAACAATGCCACTTGGTTTTAAATTTGTTGTTTGTAATTGTTTGTAGGTTGGGTTAGTTACATTTATATACATTTGTTTGAAAAGATGGATATGAGATAGATTAGAAAGGTTGTGGGCTATACTGAATGAAACATGGGAGTAAATACCATTGAGAACAAGAAAGTGAGCATTAAGCATAAGATCGGGGCTGAGAGATATGTGACAGATGTCGGTGCAGGAAAGAGGAGGGAAGTGAACTGTATTACTCTAAATAGCATGCTAATTATTATGTGAAAGTTCAGTTAGTGAAAATGTGAACAATATAGTGATTGAGGCTAGATAGAGTTTGGATGGTTGTAGGGTGGATCAATTAGGTGACTTGTCAATTTACAATGTAGATGAAATCCAGCTGACAGACAGAAGAAAGGAAGTGGTTAGTGGGTGTATGAAGGTGAGGTAAAAGTATAGATCGTAAGCTGTTTCATGATAGGTGGTAATATGGTGGGTGGAGATTTGCTTAGGATTAGTGTAGATGATGTGGGTTGGGTGGGAACTGAGGGTAGTATAGGAGACCTGAGTCAGTCCGAGCATAATGAGGGCAAACAGAGTGGGCCCAACCAATCAGGTAAATCAGTGGAATGCATTTACTCACCCCACAGATTGTTTTCCACCAAAAACAATCAATGAGATATAATTTATTTATTTTTTATTTTTTATATTATTTTACATTTGTTTGCCAGGAAAAGTCCAACTGGGCAGGGTTGCCCATTTTCAGCAGAGGCCTGGGGAGAAAATCTCCAAACAGTAATACATAAGATATTAAAGTACAGTATTAAATACAGAAAACATTTTCTTTGGTGGAAAAAGCCAGGGAACCTCTTTGGCTAGGCTTATATAGGCCCCAGGGCTGATAGCCTAGTACCTCCCTATGAACCTATAAAAATGCAGTGATAAAATAAAGAGTTAGTATATGCATCATACAGTAAAACTCAAAAATAATAATAGTGCATAATGAAAGTATAGGCAATAGAGAATGCAACACTTACATCTTTAACAACATTTGTTGTTAGATAGATATTTTTGGATGGATTAGAACATACATTTAGCAGAAACAGTAATGAGACTCTTGACTAGAGTTTGGCAGATATAGAGCGTGTTTTAAGAAGAATCAGAATTGAGACTCTTGACTGGATTATACATTTGATAAATATAGTTCAAATTAGTGTTTGATGGTGAACGTACATGATGGTGATATAAGTAGATACACAGGAATATGCAGTAAACTGTAAGAAAGCAGCACTAGTAGTTGAAATAATAATGCCATCTGCTTTATGGACTAGTAGTGTTTAAAGAGGTTAGATAGGAGAAGAGAAAGTGTGTTTAGGAGGGTGTGAAGGTATTACTCAGGGCTAGTACATATGCAAGACCATGAGTTATTTAAATGTAACTTAAGATGGTGCTTAGAGCCACAAGTGTTATCCAGTGACTGGATGCCAAAAGAGAGTGTATTCTAGGTTTTTGCTGCAGTAGTAGCATAAAGAGAGTCCCCAGAGTTATATTTGATTTTAGATACATCAACTAGTGCTTTTTGGTAATACTTAGTGTTCAATTTCTAGCATAGTGGTATAGGAGTCCCTGTAGGGCTGGGGTTTTCAAAGGGTGATACAGGATAATGTTTAGGGATAGAAAGACAAGGTCTTTGTACTCTAACAATTTGAGGTGAGTCACAACATTAAATTTTATTTGTATGGACTTTGTTTTCTCCATGGAAATTTTACAAAGCCAAAGTAAAATATACTTGAGTTAATTTAGCTCCAACTAAAGCAGAATAAGGCTTGTTGGTGTGGCTGGGGGAGCAGTTCCAGCAGATTCAACATTATGGTACAGGGCACATTGATGCAGAAGTAAGGGGAAACATTGTTTTTTTACTGAAGGCATTTCTCTTTTTGTGTTTTTACAACTGGAGTGAAATTCAGCTGTAGAAGCACCTTTGGCAGTGAGATTCTTTTACTTATGCAACAGAAATTGTCAGAGATATAAAGTGCTCAGTACTCTTACTGTACAGTAAAGCAGCTGGAGGAAGTTGATTTCACTAGGGTCATGGGTAGAAAAGTGTTAAAGGGACATATATTAGAGCTTGCATCATCTAAAGTAATGTGCCAAAATGCCTAATTTGCACATAACACTGAAAAAATTGCATAAGTTATGGTAGCAACGTCTACTGAGTGCAGAGATAGTGCTCTTTTAGAATCCAACTGGACACTCACTAGTCTGTATGGATTGTAATCCTGATATGCTTTATAATGGTTACCATACTCTTTATCCAGCTTATCTTCCCAGTCTGATTCACCACCACCCTTAGCTGCTCTAAATGCCTTGTTCTATGTTTTTTCTTATTGATGTGAATACATATTACTGGCACTGATTCTGGTGACAGTTTAATGCAGTGCGCTATTTCCAGCTCATTTTCCTACTCTTTGGCACCCCCTCGTTAATCTAAATGAAATCAGCATATGCTTCAAATGCAGACTAGAATCCAAGAAATACCTACTCCTTCAGAACCAGTTTACCTGCTTTCCCTCTGTACACATCATCTACCAACTCTCTACACCTCCTATCATCTTTTCTGCTCTACTGCTTTAGCCACTGAAACGCAACTATACTTAGAAATTATAGTAAACACTGTATATTACATTTTGTAGGAGTAATTTACAGTACAAATATTATATTTGAATAAATACTCTTTGTATATAATTCTGACTAATTTTATCTTTATTTATTGAGAAATGTCTTTATTTTTACCCAGGCTGTGCCTGAACCTTGTACGTTTTGATCAGTTTTATTACCTTAGTAAACCATTATAAGTAAGTAAATAAAAAAAATCACCTTAGATTCTCAAACAGATCAGCATAGCTTAATAGGATATGAGTGTTACCTTTGATACATTACAAACTGTGTTTCTATATCTTCTCAAACTACTGCCAATTTGGCATAGCCAACGGGTGCATTTTTTTATTTAGATTATTTTTATTTTATATTAATTATTTGTATTTTATATAATTAATTTGGTAAGTGAACTAGCCCAAAGAATGATTCCAGCCACAGCACAAAACATAACGTACAAGCAAAAAGGTTTTTTTTCTTTTCTCATCTACACTTGTGACTACCAAGACTTTCCCTCCACTTGTCCTATAGGCTCATTTACCAAAGAGGTGAGAGCTCATGTTTTTCTCAGTCTAACAACAAAGCAGTGAAAAGTGATGCTGTCATAGGTTCATAGGTAGGTACTAGGCTATTGGCCCTAGGGCCTATACAAGCCTAGCCAAAAAAGGTACCCTGGCTTTCGCCACCGAAGAAAAATTATTTTCCTGTGCCCCAGTCAAGCAGAGTCACAGAAGTGATCACCGGGGTGAATTTCCTATTGCTCATCCAATCACCAAGATAGATGGGTAGCCTGTTCCAGAGTATGGGAAGTCTCTGAGACAGGAATCTATCCCTCCAGCATGTTCTGTTTATAGTGGTGACAAGATTTAGGTCCCTAGAGCATCTAGCTTGGAGGGATTGGGATTTCTTTAAGTGGAGCATGTCCAACAGTTCTGGGATTGACATAGCTTTGCATGTTAAGCAGAGATTGTCTCTGAGTAGGTGATATGCAACAGAGTAAAGCTGGAGATTTTTGAGACGGTCTGCGTAGGGCATTTGTTTGAGGACAGTAATCCTCTTTGTGAGGTATTTCTGTGGCCTTTCCAGTTGTTATAGATGTCTTGTGAGGTACATACCAAAAGGGGTGTTGTACTCTATAATGGGTCTAATGAGTGATGAGTAGAGGGGAACAATGACCTCTTTTTTTCTGGATGGGAAACCTTTTGTGATGAGGTGTGCCACGTAGAAGGATTTCCTGACCACTGTGGTGATGTGATTATCAAAGGAGAGACTAATGTCCACCTGTGTCCCAAGGTCTCTTATCACACTTTCGGTGTTAAGTATACTACTGCCTATGTGATAGTTCATGGGTACAGAGTTTTTGCCAAAGGAGATGACAATGCACTTTTTGGCATTGAGCTTAAGGCCAGTCATCTGTCTCATGAGGCCCTTTTGTAGGATGTCCACATCTTTAGGAGTGTCAATTCTGGTTCCAAGTTTGCAGTCATCTGCAAACTTAGTTAGCCAAAGACCTTTTGTGTTAGCCTGTACTTCAGAGAAGTAGATACCAAACAGGAGAGGACCCAGGACTGAACACTGTGGTACTCCACTTGTCATTGGTCTGAAGTCTGATTTGGAGTCTGCTACTTTCACAGTGTGTGTTCTGTCAGTAAGCCAGTTAGCAACCCATCTTGTGACATAGGGATTTATACCTAGTTTAGTGAGTTTATCTATAATTCCAGAGTGGGGGACGGTATCGAACACCTTGGCGAGAACTAGATAGGCTGTATGAACCACCTTATTCTCATCTATGGCTTTGGTGACTGCTTCAAAAAAGTCTATCACATTTAGGAGACATGATCTGCCTTTTACAAATGAGAACTGTGTGGGGTCCAGAGTTTGGAGATCTCCAATGTCTTTGTTTATGAGTTTCATGATGATACGTTCCATGGCCTTGCAGACCAGGCTTGTCATGCTAATGGGGCAGTAGTTCCCGGGGTCTGCCATGGCTCCCCCTTTGTGGAGTTGGATAGCCATCATGGTGTGCCATTCAATAGGAACAAAGCCTGCGGTGAGGCTATGACTGAACATGGTACTTAGGTAGGGTGCTAATTCATTCTGTAGTTCATGTAGAAGGCAGCCTGGGATGTTGTCAGGTCCCATGGATGCTGTGTTCTTGGCTTTAGAGAGTGAGGTTTTTACCTGTGCAGCCATGATTACAGGAACTTTGCATTCTTCCGGTATAGAGATGGGCCCTTTATGGGGTGAGAGGGGGGTAACATTAGCACTGAACCTATCTGCCAGGATGTTGGCAATATCAGTTGGTTCTGTATATTTAGTGCCATTGTGCTGTAACTCAGAGCAGATCTGAGTGTTGCCATTGAGATTCTTGACATAGCTATAGAATGCTTTGTGGTTGTCTTTAGAATCAGTGGTGATTTTGTTTTCATAACTAGCTTTGGAGGATGTTATGTGGGATCTCAGCTTCTTACTGAGGCTGACCAGGGAGTTCCTCCAATGATGGGATTTTACTCTTTTTTGCAACAGTTTCTTTCTTCTGTTGTAGAGTTTGTTTATGTCAGAAGACCACCAGATTGGCGTTTTTTTTTTGAGGATAGCATCTTGGTTCTGTTAGGGATAGCATGATCCATGTGCTCATGTAAGTGCTTATAAAGTGCATTTGTGTAGGATTCAACAGTCGTACCTCTATTGTCCATCTGCATGGGTGTCGTGAAGTTTGCCACTTCTGTCTTAAGAAGTGCGAAGTTGGCTTTGGAGAAATTTTTTATGGTTGTTTTCCTAATGGGGGGTGGGAGCGGGATATGGATTATTTATTTTATTTATTTTATTTTATTTTACATTTGTTGACCGGGCTAGTCCAGCTGGACACATATCCATTTTCAGCAGAGGCCCGGGGAGAAAAGCTCCTCGATAGTACAAAACAGTGTATGACATTAATCAAATAAAAAACAGTAAATAAATTCACAGTTTAAGGAACAGAAGTACTATATACAATTTAGCTATTTATGCAGAAAAGAACATATAGAAATAAAATAGTTGGGTAAGAAATAAGTAAAGAAGTACAGTACAAGAACATGCTAGAAAGAGGTGTGTTAACATAAGATACTAGGTGACAAAGAGAGATATTAAGATATAAGAGATAGTCCAAAATAGTTGAAAGACAGGTTCAGCTTCTGGATTCCAGTATGCAGGTAGATTAAGATTTAGAAATTTTGTGAGAAGACAAGAGTTGTTAGTCTGAGTTAAGACAGGTGCATAGCCAATGTGTTTTAAGATAGGATTTAAGCCTGATTTTGAATTGTGTAAGTGATGGTAGTGAGGTTAGGTCGCTGGGAGGTGGTGAAGAGTTCCAGGTTTTACCAACGGTGTTAGAAAATAGAGAGTCCCCTGCCTTGTTGTTGGCTATGTGTGTTAGTACTAGCATTTTAGTAGCTGGAGTGATAAGGTTGGTAAGAATTGGTGTGTTATTAGGCTGGTACAGGATTTTATAGGCAATTATTAATTGATTAAGTAGAAGTAGGTTGGGTAACTCTAGCCATCCAAGATTTTTATAATTAATACAGTGGTGGGTCCTAAATGTAGAGCCAGTTGCAAATCTTGCAATATTGTTGTATGAGACTACTAGTTTGTTCATATTGGTTTTGAGAGGTTAGTATAAATAGGGGAGGCATGAGAGGGTAGAGATTAAGGGGGTGGGGGCAGGGGAGGCATAGAGGAGGTAGAAAGTTTGAACGTAGTAGATCTAGCTAGTGGGGTAGAAAGGATTTGATTCTATATAGTGAGCCTAGTTTTTGTTAACTGTTTTATGGTATTGTTTATGTGGACCTCAAAGTTAAGGTTATTGTCAATTAGTACTCCTAGGAGTTTTGTGTTAGAGTCAGGGATATAATAGTTCCATTGTTAGAAGTGACAGTAAAGTTGAGAGGTGTGTGTCTATGGGTGGGAGTAAAAGTAGAAGTTTTGTTTTTAGGATTTAGGATAAGACATTGATGTTGTAGCCAATCCTCAACTGTGTTAAACACTTTTGGGTAAGAGATTGAAGGTCTGTTGGATTTGGGGCTGTGCAGATTAATGTGGAGTCATCAGCATATTGTATTAAGGAGGCCTGAGGAATAACAGTGTACAGGTCATTGATAAAGACAGAGAATAGAAGTGGTCCAAGTATAGAACGGGACACCTAGTGAGATGGGGAGATGGGGAGATAGGTTGTTCCCCCACAAGACTGCTTGTTGCCTATTGCTTAAGTAGGATTCAAACCATTGTATAGAAAGAGTATCAAGTGACAGGTTTTTCAGTGTGTTAATGAGAAGTTTGTGGTTAACCATGTCGAAGGCTTTGGAGAGATCAATAAAGAGGGCTGAGGATAGAGTGTTATTATTGCGGTTTTATTAATACAGTTGGAGAAGGATAAAGCAGTGGTAGTACTGTGAAATGGCCTGAAACCGTGTTGGCAGCTTGCTAGCAAGTTGTTGTCTATAAGGTGTTTTAACAGTTGCATATGAATGCACTTCTCCATGATTTTGGCCAAAGGAGAGAGTATGGCAATAGGTCTGTAATTGGATAGATCCCTAGAGTTACCACCCTTATGAAGGGATAATATGTGCAATCTTCCATGTGATAGGAATTGCACCTTCAGAGATTGTTCTGTTAATCAGAATGGAAACTGGGTATAGCATCTGCTGCTATCTGTAGATATTCAGCAGGAAGGAGATCGGCAGCAATGGTGGTAGGTTTGAGTTTTGCAGAAGGTACGGATAAGGGATGTAGAGATGGGTTTGAGATGAAATGGGGAGGTAAGGTAGTATTATGGGATGTTAGAGGTGAGCTATTGGGGATAGTTGGTTGGAAAGAGACTGACTGGTTTCAGTGAAGAAGGTGTTAAAGGTTCTTGCTACTTCCTTTGGATTGTCCTGGTCTGCACCTACAGGTGGGGGGTGACAATGCGACCTGGGTGTAAGAGTATTTATACCTGCCCAAAATTTTTGGGGTTACTTTTCTGGGTATTTTGGAGTTGTATGTAGTACTTTATCTAACAATATTGATTTTTTGTATCATTTCTTAACTGTCTAAACTTGATGTGATCTTCATGGTTTTTGGTGGAAGGTCCAGATTTTATTTCTAAGTAGCATTTTTTGTTTTGTATCTTTTGAGAGCCAGGGCTGGTTTGTTTCTAATTTTAATGGTCCTTTTGGAATGTGTAGAAATTTACTGTTAAAGTAGATTACTGCTTCCTCAACCAGTTGCAAGCTCTAAGTTCGTTTTTGAAAATATCAGGGTTAAATTTTGTTTTATTCCTCACTGCTATATAGGTAATTGGATTTTGGATATCAGTCTTGTCTCTGATTATGAAGGTTAGAGCATTATATCCTCAGGGAGAGTTCCTACTTTATAGCTTAGGTGATGTCTATTTATTAGTATCCAGTCTAGGGTGCTTTCAGTGTTGTTCTGTTTATTGGTCCTTGTGGGGGAGGTTATAGTTTGAGTAAAGCCATGTAAATTAAGATGGGTAGAGGGTTGTTCTGAGGTACAGCTATTCCAGTTAATATTAAAGTCTCTCACTACTATTGTCTCTTGCGGATAATTGATTGATAGCCAATTCAAGATATTTTCTAGGTTGTTTGAGTTATTCCCTGGGGAAGATAGATAATATAAATAGATTTGTGGTTATTGAGTTGGAGTTTGGAGATAAGTATTTCCTCGTTACTAGTTGGAGGGCTTAGAGTCAATTGAGGTAACTTGTAGTCCAGACTTGTAAAGTATTGCTATTCCGCCTCCCTTTTTAGCTAATCGATCTTGTCTTAATGTGCTATATCCTGGAGGAGTAAATTCATTGTCTTGTATAGATGGTTTGAGCCAAGTTTCAGTAAGACACAGGATGTCGATTGAATGTACATCTATGAGAGCATGTATTTGGGCAACTTTGTTATTTATGCTTCTTATATTAAGATGGGCTATTAATAGTGAGTTGGGAGGTCTAATAAGGGATTGGGTGGTAGTAGGGGTTGCTACATGGGTAACTGTAGGAAGTGTAGGGCTTGGACCTGGATTAGGATGTCTAGGGTGATTAGCTTTTGGGCGGATCTGACCAATGATGAATTCATCTATGATGTGGAACACCGGTCATCCATGTTGGTAATGACCAGGTCTAGGATATTGCTGCCCCTGGTGGGGTGTGGATAAGTTGATCCAAGCCATTGGAATTGATGAATTCGAGAAAACATTGAGCAAAAGAGTTGGTACATGAGTAGTTTTCCCAGTTATTGGTGGGCTAGTTGAAATCACCCATTATTAGGGTGTTGGCTTGTACCCTAATATTTTCCACTGTATCAAGAAAAGAGGAGTGGGAATCCTGGGGCTTGTTGGGGGGTCTGTAGCAAGCTACAATCTGGATTGCAGTCTTGCCTAGAGTTAGTTGAACTTGGATAATCTCAGATGCATTATGCTGGGAACTAGCTTGGAGGTGTGGATATCCTTAATGGATATGGACAAGCCTCCACCTTTAGTGTTTCAGTCCGAGTTAGGTGGCCAAAAGGTGTGGTATGAATTATAGCCTGGTAATGCAGGGGTGCTCCCTGGAGCTTTGAACCAGGTCTCTGTCCCTGCACAAATGTTGATGTTCTCCATTTGCCGGGAGTGAGTGCATTTTGAGGTTTAGACTTCTATCATTGAGTAGCATTACCCTCAGATTTTGCTTGCTTGTACCTATTACAGTGGTGAATTTGTCATTTGAACCTTGCCAAAACAAGGCACAATAGGGGTAGCAAGAGCCTTTGCCAATATCCGGAATCCCAAGGGTGACAGGTGCAGGCCATCTCTGGCAAAGCATCGTGGTCTGTCGATCATGTCATCGCAGGCAGACAGATACTGGATTCCCTTAGAATGACACCCGAAGCTTAGCCAATTGTTGAAGTCAGTCATTTTGTCCTTGTACTGTGGTATCATTTTGGGTGATGGCTGGATGCTGCTCAGGGCTAGGTTCATACCTGCCTGGGCTACAAGATCAGAGAGCTTCTCCATGTCTCTTTTCATGTAGACCAGGGAGGTACATCTCAGGTCATTCACACCAACGTGAACAATGACAGAGTCATATTTGTACTTGTGGAGTGAACTGAGTGCGTGCATTATGTGGTGGATCTTGGCACCTGACAGGCAGCTGATAGTAACTTTCTCCTTGTTTAGCCTGGTGAGTGGAACATCAGTGTGCCTGATGATAGAGTCACCTATGACTAGAGTGATAGGTACGTTATGCCTTATGGGCTATAGTTGAGTGTCAGACTGAGTATTTGGGCTATGTGTCATTTGGGTTGTGTTGGGGGTGGAGGTTGCTTGCATTTTTGCTTTGGAGGTCTTGGTTGTTTGGGCAGATTTTTAATGAGAGCCTTGGTGAATGTAGGCATGTGGTTTGTGCTTCTGTGTGTGTGTTTTGGTGGTGTAGGTTTTGTGGGACTATGTGATGAGTGTGGTGTGGTGCAAGTGTTTACCTTCTCCTCCTGACTGTCTAGTCCAGTCTTTGGTGAAGAGAGCTTTGCTTCCAATTAGGCTATATAAGTGCATCTCTCACAGGTCATAGTGTTGAGTGGTAGGAGGAGAGGGTTGTCTTTGTACATGAGGCAATTGCTGCATTGCCCCAAGATGCCCAGATTCATCAGGTAGACAGGAGAAAACCCTGGGAGCTGACCTTTAGACATGACTGGATAGGTGCTTATTTATTAAGTACTACAAACTGTTTTCCTCTAGACACGTGAGGAAAGTTGAGTGTTGTAGTAATTTGTAGCTTATTTATTGCTTACAATGAGTTCAAAACAAGTGCTGAGCTCAAAGAAACAGATTTAAGTGCTAAAACTAAAAGGCTGGCTAGTTGCAATGGAAAATTTAAAGAGCAGACTTTATGGTGCCAGGAATAGTTTAACCCTAGTTAAGCGGGGGCGGGGGGGGGATCAGGAGCTTACAAACAGTCCTAGATACATGAAATCTGTATCTTGACTAGACTTGTTACAGGAAAGGGGGAAAACAAGCTTAGAATTTTTGTTTTAAGTAAAGTGGAAATGTAGAAAGCTAAAACAGAAGTTAACTCAAAGTTAAGAATCTGAGTGGGTTGGCCTTCACAAATGTTCTCTATTAAATTTAATGAACTAATGACACTAGACTGGGAGGAGTGTCACAGATCAAATATACAGTATGGGAGGGCAACTGCAAGGTCACCAAGTATAAGAATCTTAAGGAATTTCTTCTTAGTTTAAGTAATGAAATATCATTCACAGCCTGAAAAATACAAACACAACCTTTTCCAGACACAGTGTTTACATACAAGTAAGGATGGAAGAGTTAAAATATCAAATTACTACTCAGTCCTATTAGCCCCTGCTAGTACCCAATCACTCATACTACAGAAGATCAGGAGACTCTGTTACTCTCAATAATAATAAAGACAGACTATCAGCAGAAAATGGCTGCTAGAAAAACAGGAAACTCAAACAAAACTACCAGGCCTGGACAACAGCAAGCCACTATCAAGATTATGCCACCTGGGCAGAACACAGAAACCTCACTTTAATGCATATAAAGAACACTCAAAAAGAGAAAATACAAGTCTCAGTATGAAAAAGTAGTTTACAATTTAGAAATTAAATAAAAATGCAATTACAGTAATGCACAATATTACAGCTCCTAGCTGTAGCTACTAAATGAAAGTTTTAAACAGATCAAGGAGCAAGCAGACTCTAGAAAAAGCTTTTAACTGCAAACAGACTAGACTAGAAAACAGAAACCTCAAAAAAATCAAAAGTGGACAGAAAAGCTTGGATAGAGAACTCACAAACATAAAACACAACTCTCAGTATGAAAAAGCAGTTTATAGTCAAGTAATTCAGTAAACATGCAATTATAGTAATTAAACACTATCTAGCAATGAAAAATACAGCTAGAACAATATAAAACAGTACATTAATGTAATGAAACAGTAAAAAAAAGCTTTATAACAGTGCAAACTTTAGTAGATTAACTGTATAGCACAATTATAAGCATTTCAGAATTGCACTTCAATGAAACAAGTGTAAAAAATAACTTATCCTTCTCTTGGAATCTTAAGGAATTTCTGCTTAGTTTCAGTAATGAAATACCATCCACGGCCTGATAAATACAAGCACAACCTTTTCCAGACACAGTGTTTATATACAAGTAAGGATGGAAGAGGTAGAAGATCAAATTACTACTCAGTCCTATTATCCCCTGCTATTACCCAATCACTTGTACTGCTGAAGGTCAGGATACCCTGTTACTCTCAATAATAATGAAGACAGACTATCAGCAGAAAATGGCTGCCAGAAACACAGGAAACTCAAACAAAACTACTATGCCTGGACAACAGCAGGCCTCTATCAAGATTATTCCAACTGAGCAGAACACAAAAACCTCACTTTAAATGCATAGAAAGAACTCTCACAAAGAGAAAATACATACAAGTCTCAGTAAGAAAAAGCATTTTACAATTTAGTAATTAAATAAAAATACAATTATATTAATGCACACTATTACAGCTCCTAGCTGTAACCAGTAAATGAAAGTTTTAAACAGATCAAGGAACAAGCAGACTCTAGAGAATGCTATTAACTGCAAACAGACTTGATTACAAGATGGAAACCTCAAAGAAAAATCAAAAATGCACAGAAAAGCTCAGATAGAGCACTAACAAGCAAAAAATAATACTCTCAGCATGAAAAAGCAGTTTACAGTTAACTCATTCAGTAAAAATGCAATTAGAGTAATGAAACAGTATCTAGCAATGGAAAATTCAGTTGAAAAAGTATAGAACAGTACATAAATGCAGAGAAACAGTAAAAAACACTTTATAACAGTGCAAAATGTAGTAGATAAACTCTATAGCACAATTATAAGTGTTTCAGAAGTGCAGTTCAATGAAATAAGTGTAAGAAATAACTTAGCATACTGTTGGAATCTTAAGGAATTTCTGCTTAGTTTCAGTAATGAAATACCATCCACAGCCTAATAAATACAAGCACAACTTTTTCCAGACATAGGGTTTATGCAGAAAAAAACACTTACAAAGAGAAAATATGTCTAGGTATGAAAAAGCAGTTTACAATTTAGTAATTAAATAAAAATGCAATAAGAGTAATGCACACTATTACAGCTCCTAGTTGTAGCCAGTAAAAGAAAGTTTTAAACAGATCAAGGAGCAAGCAGAATCTAGAGAATGCTTTTAACTGCAAACAGACTAGACTAGAACACAGGAACCTAAAAATTAAAACTGCACAGAAAATCTTGGATAGAGCACTCACAAACAGAAAATACAACTCTCAGTATGAAAAAGGAGTTTACAATTAAGCAATTCAGCAAACATGCAATTAGAGTAAATAAACAGTATCTAGCAATGAAAAATGCAGTTAAAACAGTAGAAAACAGGGCATACATGCAGTGAAACAGTAAAAAAAGCTTTATAACAGTGCAAAATTTAGTAGATTAACTGTATAGCAAAATTATAAGGGTTTCAGAAGGGCAGTTCAATGAAATAACTGTAAGAAATAACTTATCCTGCTCTTGGAATCTTAAGGAATTTCTAATTAACTTCAGTAACGAAATACCATCCACAGCCTGTTAAATACAAGCACAACCTTTACCAGACACAGGGGTTTTATACCAGTAAGGAGGAAGTGTTAGAAGATCAAATTACTACTCAGTCCTATTAGCCCCTGCTATTACCCAATCACTCATACTACAGAAGGTCAGGAGACCCTGTTACTTTCAATAATAATGACGACAGACTATCAGCAAAAAATAGCTGCCAGAAACACAGGAAATTCAAACAAAACTACCAGGCCTGGACAACAGCAGGCCTCTATCAAGATTATGCCACCTGAGCAGAACATAGAAACCTCACTTTAAATGCATAGAAAGAACACTCACAAAGAGAAAATACAAGTCTCAGTATGAAAAATCAGTTTACAATTTAGTAATTAAATAATGCAATTATAATAATGTGCACTATTACAGCTCCTAGCTGTAGCCACTAAATGAGAGCTTTAAACAGATCAAGGAGCAAGCAGACTGTAGAGAATGCTTTTAACTGCAAACAGACTAGAACAGAGAAACCTCAAAAAATCAAAAATGAACAGAAAAGCTCGGATAGAGCACCGACAAACTGAAAATACAACTCTCAGTATGAAAAAGTAGTTTACAGAAAAGATGCAATTAGAATAATGAAGCAGTATCTAGCAATGAAAAATACATTTAAAACAGTAAATAAATGCAGTGAAACAGTAGAAAAAGCATTATAACAGTATAAAATATAATAGATTAACTATATAGTACAATTATAATCATTTTAGAAGTGCAGTTCGATGAAATAAGTGTAAGAAATAACTTATCCTGCTCTTGGAATTTTAAGGATTTTCTGCATAGTTTCAGTAATGAAATACCATCCACAGCCTGAAAAACACAAGCATAACCTTTTCCAAACACAGGGTTTCTATACCAGTAAGGATGGAAGACTTAGAAGATCAAATTACTACTCAGTCCTATTAGCCCCTGCTATTACCCAATCACTCGTACTACAGAAGGTCAGGAGACCCTGTTACTCTCACTAATAAAGAAGACAGACTGTCAGCAGAAATTGGCTACCAGAAATACAGGAAACTCAAACAAAACTACGTGGCCTGGACAACAGCAGGCCTCTATTAAGATTATGCCACCTGAGCAGAACACAGAAACCTAACTTTAAATGCATAGAAAGAACCCTCACAAAGAGATAATACAATTCACAGTATAAAAAAGCAGTTTGCAATTTAGTAATTAAATAAAAATGAAATTATACTAATGCACACTATTACAACTCCTAGCTGTAGCCACTAAATGAAAGTTTTAAACAGATCAAGGAAAAAGCCGACTCTAGAAAATGCTTTTCACTGCAAACAGACTAGACTAGAACACAGAAACCTCAAAAAAATCAAAAATGCACAGAAAAGCTCAGATAGAGTACTCACAAACAGAAAATAGAACTCTCAATATGAAAAAGCAGTTTACAGTTAAGTAATTCAGTAAACATGCAATTAGAGTAATGAAACAGTATCTAGCAATAAATAATACAGTTAAAACAATATAAAACAGTACATAAATGCAGTGAAACAGTAAAAAAAGCTTTATAATAGTGCAAAATGTAGAAAATTAATTGTATAGCACAATTGTAAGTGTTTCAGAATTGCAGTTAAATGAAATAAGTGTAAGAAATAACTTATCCTGCTCTTGGAATATTATGGAATTTCTACTTAGTTTCAGTAATAAAATACCATTCACAGCCTGATAAATAGAAGCACAACCTTTTCCAGACACAAGATTTCTATACCAGGAAGGGTGGAAGAGTTAAAAGATCAAATTACTACTTAGTCCTATTAGCCCCTGCTATTACCCTATCACTCGTACTACAGAAGGTCAGGAGACCATACTACTCTCAATAATAATGAAGACAGACTATTACTAGAAACTGGCTGCCAGAAACACAAGAAACTCAAACAAAACTACCAGGCCTGGACAACAGCAGGCCTCTATCAAGATTATGCCACCTGAGCAGAACACAGAAACCTCACTTTAAATGCATAGAAAGAACATTCACAAAGAGAAAATACAAGTCTCCGTATGAAAAATCAGTTTACAATTTATTAATTAAATAAAAATGCACTTATAGTAATGCACACTATTACAGCTGCTAGCTGTAGCTACTAAATGAATGTTTTAAACAGATCATGGAGCTAGCAGACTGTAGAGAATCCTTTTAACTGCAGACAGACTAGACTAGAACACAGAAACCTCAAAAAAGTCAAAAATGCACAGAAAAGTTTGGATAGAGAACTCACAAACTGAAAATACAACTCTAAGTATGAAATAGCAGTTTACAGTTAAGTAATTCAGTAAACATGCAATTAGTGTAATGAACCAGTAACTAGCAATGAAAGATATAGTTAAAACAGTATAAAACAGTACATAAATGCAGTAAAACAGTAAAAAAGCTTTATAACAGTCTAAATTATAGTAGGTTAACTGTATAACACAATTATAAGCATTTCAGAAGAGCAGTTCAGTGAAATAAGTGGAAAAAATAACTTATCCTGCTCTTGGAATCTTAATGAATGTCTGCTTATTTTCAGTAATGAAATACCATCCAAAGCCTGATAAATACAAGCACAACCTTTACAAGACACAGGGTTTATATACCAGTAAGGATGGAAGAGTTAGAAGATCAAATTACTACTCAGTCCAATTCGCACCTTCTATTACCCAATCACTCATACTACAGAAGGTCAGGAGACCTTTTTACACTCAATAATAATAAAGACAGACTAGCAGTAGGAATTGGCTGCCAGAAACACAGGAAACTCAAACAAAAGTACCAGGCCTGGACAAAAGCAGGCCTCTAGCAAGATTATACCATCTGAGCAGCACACAGAAACCTTACTTTAAATGCATATTAAGAGCACTCACAAAAAAAAAATACTAGTCTCAGTATGAAAAAGAAGTTTACAATTTAGTAATTAAATAAAAATACAATTATAGTGATGCACACTATTATGGCTCCTAGCTGTAGCCTCTAAGTGAAAGTTTTAAACAGATCAAGGAGCAAGCAGACTCTAGAGAATGCTTTAAACTGCAAACAGACTAGACTAGAACACAGAAACCTAAAAAAAAATGCACAGAAAAGCTTGGATAGAGTACTCTCAAACTGAAAATACAACTCTCAGTATGAAAAAGCAGTTTACAGTTAAGCAATTCAGTAAACATGCAATTAGAGTAATGAAACAGTATCTAGCAATGAAAAATGCAGTTAAACAGTACAAAACAGTACATAAACGCAGTGAAACAGTAAAAAAAGCTTTATAACAGTGAAAAATGTAGTAGATAAACTGTATATCACAATTATAAGTGTTTCTGAAGTGCAGGTCAATGAAATAAGTATAAGAAATAACTTATCCTGCTCTTGGAATCTTAAGGTATTTCTGCTTATTTTCAGTAATGAAATACCATCCACAGCCTGTTAAATACAAGCACAACCTTTACCAGACACAGGGTTTTTATACCAGTAAGGATGGTAGTGTTAGAAGATCAAATTACTACTCAGTCCTATTAGCCCCTGCTATTACCCAATCACTCGTACTATAGAAGGTCAGGAGACCCTGTTACTCTCAATAATAATGAAGACAGACTATAAGCAGAAAATAGCTGCCAGAAATACAGGAAACTCAAACAAAACTACCAGGCCTGGACAACAGCAGGCCTCTATCAAGATTATGCCACCTGAGCAGAACATAGAAACCTCACTTTAAAATCATAGAAAGAACACTCACAAAGAGAATATACAAGTGTCAGTATAAAAAAGCAGTTTACAATTTAGTAATTAAATAATGCAATTATAGTAATGCACACTATTACAGCTCCTAGCCGTAGCCACTAAATGAGAGTTTTAAACAGATCAAGGAGCAAGCAGACTGTAGAGAATGTTTTTAACTGCAAACAGACTAGACTAGAACAGTGAAACCTCAAAAAATCAAAAATGCACAGAAAAGCTTGGATAGAGCACTCACAAACTGAAAATGCAACTCTCTGTATGAAAAAGCAGTTTACAGAAAAGATGCAATTAAAATAATGAAACAGTATCTAGCAATGAAAAATACATTTAAAACAGTACATAAATGCAGTGAAACAGTAGAAAAAGCTTCATAACAGTGTAAAATATAGTAGATTAACTATATAGTACAATTATAACCATTTCAGCAGTGCAGTTCAATGAAATAAGTGTAAGAAATAACTTATCCTGCTCTTGGAATTTTAAGGATTTTCTGGTTAGTTTCAGTAATGAAATACTATCCACAGCCTGAAAAACACAAGCATAACCTTTTCCAGACACAAGGTTTCTATACCAGTAAGGATGGAAGACTTAGCAGATCAAATTACTACTCAGTCCTCAATCACTCGTACTACAGAAGGTCAGGAGACCCTGTTACTCTCACTAATAAAGAAGACAGACTGTCATCAGAAATTGTCTACCAGAAACACAGGAAACTCAAACAAAACTACCAGGCCTGGACAACAGCAGGCCTCTGTCAATATTATGCCACCTGAACAGAACACAGAAACCTCACTTTAAATGCATAGAAAGAACACTCACACAAAAAAAATACAAGTCTCAGTATGAAAAAGCAGTTTACAATTTAGTAATTAAATAAAAATGCAATTATAGTAATGCACACTATTACTGCTCCTAGCTGTAGCCACTAAATTAAAGTTTTAAACAGGTCAAGGAGCAAGCAAACTCTAGAAAATGGTTTTAACTACAAACAGACTAGACAAGAACAAAGAAACCTAAAAGAAATGCATAGAAAAGCTCAGATAAACATTCAGAAATAGAAAATAAAACTCTCAGTATGAAAAAGCAGTTTACAGTTAAGTAAATCAGTAAACATGCAATTAGAGTAATGAAACAGTATCTAGCAATGAAAAATGCAGTTAGAACAGTATAAAAAGTACAGAAATGCAGTGAAACAGTAAAGAAAAGCTTTATAACAGTGCAAAATGTAGTAGATTAACTGTATAGCACAATTATAAATGGCTCAGAAGTGCAGTTCAATGAAATAAGTGTAAGAAATATTTTTTCCTGCTCTTGGAATCTTAAGGGATTTCTGCTTAGTTTCAGTAATGAAATACCGTCCACAGCCTGATAAGTACAATCACAACCTTTTCTAGACACAGGGTTTCTATACCAGTAAGGATGGAAGAGTTAGAAGATCAAATTACTACTCAGTCCTATTATCCCCTGCTATTACCCAATCACTCGTACTACAGAAGGTCAGGATACCCTGTTACTCTCAATAATAATGAAGACAGACTATCAGCAGACAATGGCTGTCAGAAACACAGGAAACTCAAACAAAACTACCAGGCCTGGACAACAGCAGGGGTCTATCAAGATTATTCCAACTGAGCAGAACACCGAAACCTCACTTTAAATGCATAGAAAGAACACTCACAAAGAGAAAATACATATAAGTCTCAGCATGAAAAAGCATTTTACAATTTAGTAATTAAAAAATGCAAATATAGTAATGCACACTATTACAGTTCCTAGCTGTAGCCAGTAAATGAAAGTTTTAAACATATCAAGGAACAAGCAGACTCTAGAGAATGCTTTTAACTGCAAACAGACTTGATTAGAAGATGGAAACCTCAAAAAAATTCAAAAATGCACAGAAAAGCTTGGATACAGCAATAACAAGCCACAAATAATACTCTCAGAATGAAAAAGCAGTTTACAGTTAAGTAATTCAGTAAAAATGCAATTAGAGTAATGAAACAGTATCTAGCAATGAAAAATACAGTTACAAAAGTATAAAACAGTACATAAATGCAGTGAAACAGTAAAAAAAGCATTATAACAGTGCAAAATGTAGTAGATAAACTGTACAGCATAATTATAAGTGTTTCAGAAGTGCAGTTCAATGAAATAAATGTAAGAAATAACTTACCATACTCTTGGAATCTTAAGGAATTTCTGCTTAGTTTCAGTAATGAAATACCATCCACAGCCTGATAAATACAAGCACAACTTTTTCCAGACATAGGGTTTATGTAGAAAGAACACTTACAAAAAGAAAATATAAGTCTCAGTATGAAATAGCAGTTTACAATTTAGTGATCAAATAAAAATGCAATAAAAGTAAGGCACACTATTACAGCTCCTAGCTGTAGCCACTAAATGATAGTTTTAAACACATCAAGGAGCAAGCAGAATCTAGAGAATGCTTTTAACTGCAGACTAGACTAGAACACAGGAACCTAAAAAAAATTAAAACTGCACAGAAAATCTCAGATAGAGCACTCACAAAAAGAAAATACAACTCTCAGTATGAAAAAGGAGTTTACAGTTAAGTAATTCAGTAAACATGCAATTAGAGTAAAGAAACAGCATCTAGCAATGAAAAATGCAGTTAAAACAGTATAAAACAGTACATAAATGCAGTGAAACAGTACAAAAAGCTTTATAACAGTGCAAAATTTAGTAGAATAACTGTATAGCAGAATAATAAGGGTTTCAGAAGTGCAGTTCAATGAAATACATGTAAGAAATAACTTATCCTGCTCTTGGAATTTTAAGGAATTTCTGCTTAGTTTAAATAATGAAATACCATCCACAGCCTGATAAATACAAGCACAACCTTTTCCAGACACAGGGGTTTTATACCAGTAAGGGTGGAAGAGTTAGAAGATCAAATTACTGCTCAGTCCTTTTTGCACCTTCTATTACCCAATCACTCATACTACATAAGGTCAGGAAACCCTGTTACTCTCAATAATAATGAAGACAGACTAGCAGCAGAAATTGGCTGCAAGAAACACAGGAAACTCAAACAAAACTACCAGGCCTGGACAACAGCAGGCCTCTATCAAGATTATGCCACCTGAGCAGAACACAGAAACCTCACTTTAAAACCATAGAAAGAACACTCACAAAGAGAAAATGTAAGTCTCAGTATGAAAAAGCTGTTTACAATTTAGTATCTAAATAATGCAATTATAGTAATGCACACTAGTACAGTTCCTAGCTGTAGCCACTAAATGAAAGTTTTAAACAGATCAAGGAGCAAGCAGACTGTAGAGAATGTTTTTAACTGCAAACAGACTAGTCTAGAACAGCGAAACCTCAAAAAATCAAAAATGCAAAGAAAAGCTCAGATAGAACACACAAACAGAAAATACAACTCTCAGTATGAAAAAGCAGTTTACTGTTAAGTAATTCAGTAAAGATGCAATTAGAATAATTAAACAGTATCTAGCAATGAAAAATACATTTAAAACAGTACATAAATACAGTGAAACAGTAGAAAAAGCGTTATAACAGCGTAAAATATAGTAGATTAACTATATAGTACAATTATAACCATTTCAGAAGTGTAGTTCAATGAAATAAGTGTAAGAAATAGCTTATCCTGCTCTTGGAATTTTAAGGATTTTCTGCTTAGTTTCAGTAATGAAATAACATCCATAGCCTGAAAAACACACGCATAACCCTTTCCAGACACAACGTTTATATACCAGTAAGGATGGAAGACTTAGAAGATCAAATTACTACTCAGTCCTCAATTACTCGTACTACAGAAGGTTCAGGAGACCCTGTTACTCTCACTAATAAAGAAGACAAACTGTCATCAGAAATTGGCTACCAGAAACACAGGAAACTCAAACAAAACTACCAGGCCTGGACAACAGCAGGACTCTATCAAGATTATGCCACCTGAGCAGAACACAGAAACCTAACTTTAAATGCATAGAAAGAGCGCTCACAAAGAAAAAATACTAGTCTCAATATGAAAAAGCAATTTACAATTTAGTAATTAAATAAAAATGTAATTATAGTAATGCGCACTATTACTGTTCCTAGCTGTAGCCACTAAGTGAAAGTTTTAAACAGATCAAGGAGCAAGCAGACTCTAGAGAATGCTTTTAACTGCAAACAGACTAGACAAGAACACAGAAACCGAAAAAAACAAAAATGCATAGAAAAGCTTGGATAGAGCACTCAGAAATAGAAAATAAAACTCTCAGTATGAAAAAGCAGTTTACAGTTAAGTAATTCAGTAAACATGCAATTAGGGTAATGAAACAGTATCTAGCAATGAAAAATACAGTTAAAACAGTATAAAACAGTATGTAAATGCAGTGAAACATTAAAAAAAGCTTTATAACAGTGCAAAATGTAGTAGATAAACTGTATAGCACAATTATAGGTGTTTCTAATGTGCAGTTCAATGAAATAAGTGTAAGAAATAACGTATCTTGCTCTTGGAATCTTAAGGTATTTCTGCTTAGTTTCAGTAATGAAATACCATCCACAGCCTGATAACTACAAGCACAAACTTTTCCAGACACAAGGTTTCTATACAAGGAAGGGTGGAAGAGTTAGAAGATCAAATTACTACTCAGTCCTATTAGCCACTGCTATTACCCTATCACTCATACTACAGAAGGTCAAAATATCCTACTACTCTCAATAATATTGAAGACAGACTATCAGTAGAAACTGGCTGCCAGAAACACATGAAACTCAAACAAAACAACCAGGCCTGGACAACAGCAGGCCTCTATCAAGATTATGCCACCTGAGCAGAACACAGAAACCTCACTTTAAATGCATAGAAAGAAAACTCACAAAGAGAAAATACAAGGCACAGTTTGAAAAAGCAGTTTACAATTTAGTAATTAAATAAAATTGCACTTATAGTAATGCACACTATTACAGCTGCTAGCTGTAGCCACTAAATGAAAGTTTTAAACAGGTCAAGGAGCAAGCAGACTCTAGAAAAATATTTTAGCTGCAAACAAACTAGACTAGAACACATAAACCTAAAAAAATCAAAAATACACAGAAAAGCACAGATAGAGCACTCACAAACAGAAAATACAACTCTAAGTATGAAATAGCAGTTTACAGTTAAGTAATTCAGTAAACATGCAATTAGAGTAATGAAACTGTTTCCAGCAATGAAAAATATAGTTAAAACTGTATAAAACAGTATATAGATGGCAGTGAAACAGTAAAAAATGCTTTATAACAGTGTAAAGTATAGGAGATTATCTATATAGTATAATTATAAGTGTTTCTGAAGTGCAGGTCAATGAAATAAGTGTAAGAAATAACTTATCCTGCTCTTGGAATCTTAAGGTACTTCTGCTTAGTTTCAGTAATGAAATACCATCCACAGCCTGATAAATACAAGCACAACCTTTTCCAGACACAGGGTTTCTATACCAGTAAGGATGGAAGAGTTAGAAAATCAAATTACTACTGAGTCCTATTAGCCCCTGCTATTACCCAATCACTCGTACTACAGAAGGTCAGGAGACCCTGTTACTCTCAATAATAATGAAGACAGACTAGCTAGAAAAAAAAGCTGCCAAAGCCAGGAAACTCAAAAAAAAAAACCAGGCCTGGCCACACAACAGCAGGTCTCTCAAGAAACATTCACAAAGAGAAAATACAAGTCTCAGTATGAAAAAGCAGTTTACAATTTAGTAATTAAATAAAAATGCAACTATAGTAATGCACACTTTTGCAGCTGCTAACTGTCACCACTAAATGAAAGTTTTAAACAGATCCAGGAGCAAGCATATTCTAGAGAATGCTTTTAACTGCAAATAGGCTAGACTAGAACACTGAAACCTAAAAATATAATATGCACAGAAAAGCACAGATAGAGCACTCACAAACAGAAAATACAACTATAAGCATGAAATAGCACTTTACAGTTAAGTAATTCAGTAAACATGCAATTAGAGTAATGAAACAGTAAATAGCAATGAAAATATAGTTAAAACAGAATAAAACAGTACATAAATGCAGTGAAACATTAAAAAAAGCTTTATAACAGTGTAAATTGTAGTAGATTAACTGTATAGCACAATTATAAGCATTTCAGAAGTGCAGTTCAATGAAATAAGTGTAAGAAATAACTTATCCTGCTGTTGGAATCTTAAGGAATTTCTACTGAGTTTCTGTAATGAAATACCATCCACAGCCTGATAAATACATGCGCAACCTTTCCCAGACACAGGGTTTCTATATCAGTAAGGATGGAAGAGTTAGAAAATCAAATTACTACTTAGTCTTATTAGCACCTTCTATTACCAAATCACTCATACTACAGAAGGTCAGGAGACCCTTTTACTTTCAATAATAATGAAGACAAACTATCAGCAGAAATTGGCTGCCAGAAACACAGGAAACTCAAACAAAACTACCAGGCCTGGACAACAGCAGGCCTCTATCAAGATTATGCCACCTGAGCAGAACACAGAAACCACACTTTAAATGCATAGAAAGAACACTTTCAAAGAAAAAATACTAGTCTCAGTATGAAAAATCAGTTTACAATTTAGTAATTAAATAAAAATGCAATTATAGTAATGCACACTATTACAGCTCCTAGCTGTAGCCACTAAATGAAAGTTTTAAACAGATCAAGGAGCAGCAGACTCTAGAGAATGCTTTTAAATGCAAACAGACTAGACTAGAACACAGAAACCTCAAAAAATCAAAAATGCTCAGAAAAGCTCACATAGAGCATTCACAAACAGAAAATAAAACTCTCAGTATGAAAAAGCAGTTTACAGTTAAGTAATTCAGTAAAAATGCAATTAGAGTAATGAAACAGTATCTAGCAATGAAAAATATACTTAAAACAGTATAAAACAGTACATAAATGCATTGAAACAGTAAAAAAAGCTTTACAGCAGTGGAAAGTGTAGTAGATTAACTCTATAGCACAATTATAAGCGCTTCAGAAGTGCAGTTCAATGAAATAAGTGTAAGAAATAACTTATCCTGCTCATGAAATCTTAAGGAATTTCTGCTTAGTTTCAGTAATGAAATATCATCCACAGCCTGATAAATACAAGCACAACCTTTTCCAGACACAGGTATACTAGTACGGATGGAAGAGTTAGAAGATCAAATTACTGCTCAGTCCTATTAGCCCCTGCTATTACCCAATCACTCGTACTACAGAAGGTCAGGAGACCCTGTTACTCTCAATAATAATGAAGACAGACTATCAGCAACAAATGGCTCCCAGAAACACAGAAAACTCAAACAAAACTACCAGGCCTGGACAACAGCAGGCCTCTATCAAGATTATGCCACCTGATCAAAACACAGAAACCTCACTTTAAATGCATAGAAAGAACACTCACAAAGAGAAAATACAAGTCTCAATATGAAAAAGCAGTTTACAATTTAGTAGTTAAATAAAAATGCAGTTATAGTAATGCACACTATTACAGCTGCTAGCTGTCTCCACTAAATGAAAGTTTTAAACAGATCAAGGAGCAAGCGGACTCTAGAGAATGCTTTTAACTGCAAACAGACTAGAGTAGAACACAGAAACCTAAAAAAATCGAAAATGTACAGAAAAGCCCGGATAGAGCACTCACAAACAGAAAATACAACTCTAGGTATGAAATAGCAGTTTACAGTTAAGTAATGCAATAAACATGCAATTAGAGTAATGAAACAGTATCTAGCAATGCCATATATAGTTAAAGCAGTATAAAACAGTGCATGAATGCATCTAAACAGTAAAAAAAGCTTTATAACAGTGTAAATTGTAGTAGATTAAATATATAGCACAATTATAAGCATTTTAGAAGTGCAGTTCAATGAAATAAGTGCAAGAAATAACTTATCCTGCTCTTGGAATCTTAAGGAATTTCTGCTTAGTTCTAGTAATGAAATACCATCCACAGCCTGATAAATACAAGCACAGCCTTTTCCAGACACAGGGTTTCTCTACAAGTAGGGATGGAAGAATTAGAAGATCAAATTACTACTCAATCCTGTTAGCACCTGCTATTACACAATCACTCATAATACAGAAGGTCAGGAGACCCTGTTACTCTCAATAATAATGAAGACAGACTATCAGCAGAAATTGTCTGCCAGAAACACAGGAAACTCAAACAAAACTACCAGGCCTGGACAAAAGCAGGCCTCTATCAACAGTATGCCACCTGAGCAGAACACAGAAACCTCACTTTAAATGCATAGAAAGAACACTCACAAAGAAAAAATACAAGTCTCAGTATGAAAAAGCAGTTTACAATTTAGTAATTAAAGCAAAATTCAATTAAAGTAATGCACACTATTACAGCTCTTAGCTGTAGCCACTAAATGAAAGTTTAAACAGATCAAGGAGCAAGCAGACTCTAGAGAACACTTTTAACTGCAAACAGACTAGATTAGAGCACTGAAACCTCAAAAAATCAAACATGCACAGAAAATCTTGGCTAGAGCACTCACAAACAGAAAATACAACTATCAGTATGAAAAAGTAGTTTACAGTTAAGCAATTCAGTAAACATGCAATTAGTGCAATGAAACAGTATCTAGCAATGAAAATACAGTTAAATAATATAATACAGTGCATAAATGCAGTGAAACAGTAAAAAAAGCTTTATAACACTGCAAAATGTAGTAGATTAACTGTATAGCACAATTATAAGTGTTTCAGAAGTGCAGTTCAATTAAATAAGTGTAAGAAATAACTTATCCTGCTCTTGGAATCTTAAGGAATCTCTGTTTTGTTTCAGTAATGAAATGCCATCCACAGCATGTTAAATACAAGCACAACCTTTTCCAGACACAGGATTTAAGTACTAGTAAGGATGTAAGAGTTAGAAGAACAAACTACTGCTCAGACCTATTAGCCCCTGCTATTACCCAATCACTCTTACTACAGAAGGTCAGGAAACCCTGTTACTCTCAATAATAATGAAGACAAACTATCAGCAGAAAATGGCTCCCAGAAACACAGGAAACTCATACAAAACTACCAGACCTGGACAACAGCAGGCTTCTATCAAGATTATGCCACCTGAGCAAAACACAGAAACTTCACTTTAAATGCATAGAAAGAACACTCACAAGGAGAAAATTCAAGTCTCGGTATGAAAAAGCAGTTTACAATTTAGTAATTAAATAAAAATGCAATTATAGTAATGCACACTATTACAGCTGCTAGCTCTAGCCACTAAATGAAAGGTTTAAACAGATCATGGAGCAAGCAGACTCTAAAGAATGCTTTTGACTGCAAAAAGGCTAGACTAGAACACAGAAACCTCAAAAAATGAAAAAATGCACAGAAAAGCTCAGATAGAGCACTCACAAAAAGAAAATACAACTCTCAGTATGAAAAAGCAGTTTACAGTTAAGTAATTCAGTAAGCTTGCAATTAGAGTAATGAAATAGTATCTAGCAATGAAAAATACAGTTTAAATAGTATAAAAGAGTACATAAATACAGTGAAACAGGAAAAAGGCTTTATAACACTGCAAAATGTAGTAGATTAACTGTATAGCACAATTATAAGTGTTTCAGAAGTGCAGTTCAATGAAATAAGTGTAAGAAATAACTTATCCTGCTCTTGGAATCTTAAGGAATTTCTGCTTAGTTTCAGTAATGAAATACGATCCACAGCCGGATTAGTACAAGCACAACCTTTTCCAGACACAGGGTTTCTATACCAGTAAGGATGGAAGAGTTAGAAAATCAAATTACTACTCAGTCCTATTAGCCCCTGCTATTACCCATTCACTCATACTACAGAAGGTCTGGAGACCCTGTTACTCTCAATAATAATGAAGACAGACTATCAGCAGAAATTGTCTGCCAGAAACACAGGAAACTGAAACAAAACTACCAGGCCTGGACAACAGCAGGCCTCTGTCAAGATTATGCCACCTGAACAGACCACAGAAACCTCACTTTAAATGCATAGAAAGAACACACACAAAGAGAAAATACAAGTCTCAGTATGAAAAAGCAGTTTACAATTTAGTAATTAAATAAAAATGCAATTATAGTAATGTACACTATTACATCTCCTAGCTGTAGCCACTAAATGAAAGGTTTAAACAGATCAAGGAGCAAACAGACTCTAGAGAATGCTTTTAACTGCAAACAGACTAGACTAGAACACAGAAATCTCAAAAAATAAAAAATGCACAGAAAAGCTCAGATAGAGCAGTCACAAACAGAAAATACATCTCTCAGTATGAAAAAGCAGTTTACAGTGAAGTAATTCAGTAAACATTCAATTACAGTAATGAAACAGTATCTAGCAATGAAAAATACAGTTAAATCAGTATAAACAGTACATAAATGCTGCGGAACAGTAAAAAAAAGATGTATAACAGTGCAAAATGTAGTAGATTAATTGTATAGCACAGTTATAAGTGTTTCAGAAGTGCAGTTCTATGAAATAAGTGTAAGAAACAACTTATCCTGCTCTTGGAATCTTAAAGAATTTCTGCTTAGTTTTAGTAATGAAATACCATCCACTGCCTGATAAATACAAGCTGATAAATTCATCAGTGAAACTAGGGGATTTCTGGTGTTTATCTCAATAATGTCTTTTTCCAGAATGTCAGAACCAGAGTCTGGAAGACAGAATGTAGTGTCAAACATTTCTTCCAGAGTGTCAGAACCAGAGTCTGTAAGACTGAATGTGGTGTCAAACGTCTTCTTCCAAAATGTCAGAACCAGAATCTGTAAGACTGAATGTGGTGTCAAAGTAGCATACAAATGCCAGAGTTAGTCAATTAAATCATTTTCATTCACCGATATGCCAGCTTTGTAATTTGCCTTCTCCTGTTGCTACCCTTGCCATAGGTATGTTCTTTATTCTCGCTGCTCAGTATATTGTAAATAGTATATTGCTAATTATATATTTCATTGTTATGAAATAAAAGCTTATGTAAATCTGTCAAAGTCGTCAATGTTACCCGCTGTCTACCTAGCACCACTTTCCAGCAATATAGAATTGTTTTCAATACAATATGTATAGAAAGCATTTTACAAAAGTATTTTGTCTGTGCCTAGTCAACATACATGCCAGGAATGGCTCCTAACTCAAATGGGGTAATCTGTACCTTACAAAATGTGAACTAGTTTTCTGAAATATTATATACCATATGTTAATAATCATACTAATAACGTGAGTGAGTGGGTTCTTATATGATACTCCATATTATCAAATGGAAGCATACACAATGCTGGTAAAATGTTGCACTGAAAGTTCATGTCAATTAGAGAATGGCCAAACTGTACATCAGCATCTTCACTGGAGAATGAATGTTCTCCAGCACGGTATTAATGTACAAGTAATGCCTGCTGAAAAACAAGTCTGCCGCTTCACGGCAGCATATCAAGCTGTATGTGAATGTATGTGTATGAGTGTGTTTATATTTCTGTCTGCATGTGTGAGTGAATGCATGTATGAAAGCAGAAGACTCTGTGTGTGAAGAGATTAAGGAAGAGTGAGAGTGATCTTGTATGAGTGAATGCATGCATGAAAGCAGAGGAGACTGTGTGTGTGAGATCAAGAGACAGAGAGAGAGCAGTCTTCTGTGCATAGCTTTCAACTGTGCAAATTTTCGCAGAATGTCCAGATTTTTGCGTCATATTTTGTGTCTGTTCCTCATACAATTTGTGGTTTTATGAAATGTTGTGGCAAATCAGTGAAGAGTGAATTCATTAAATAATGACAGGCATTTGAGTTTCAGGCTTTATATCTTGCAGAAAATGCATTTTAATACAAGATCTTTGATTCTCGCAACTTTCTAAGTTTATGAGTCATATTTAAAATGTGTCCTTATTTTTGGGGCTTTGTCTCCCCCATTTTTATTGGCTTTGTCAAGATTTCTGTGCTAAGACGTTGAGAGTTATGCTTGTGTGAGTGAATGTGAACATGAAACCAGAGGAGACTGCGTGTGTATGTCTATGCGTGTGTAAGCAGAAAGGGACTGTGTATGAGAGAGAGGATGGGCTCTCTGTAAAATATTTGTGTTTTACTTATTTGTTTTTAGGTACTATATTATTTTTTATATATATTTTTTTTTTATGTAAAATGCTTCAACCAACACCATTAACATATAATACAGAAAGTTTGAGACATTAAGTGGAGGAACTATTTAACATCAAACATATATAAAAAAATAATATAGTACTTAAAAAAATAAGAAAGTAAAACAACAATTTTACAGAGTGCCCATTCTCTAAGCACAATAATGCCCTCCAGAGTGTGTGTTAATGTGTAATTAATGCCCTTTCAGGGGTGTAGAGGCCCTCAGGCATTAATTGCACATTAACACACACCCTACCGGGCATTATTTCTTACTTAGCACTGCTCTGCAGGTATTTCATTCAGCTAGTCATTAAATATGGAAATATGTATGGCAATCATATTTATAAAAATATCTCAAAACTGAAGTGACATCTACAAAACTGCCTTCCAACAAACTGAAGACATCTGCATGAAAAGTTAGGGTCTATCTACTGTAGTTCGAGAGGCATTAATGCTTGTTTTATAATTATAATGACAAAATTATAATTATAACATTTTTGTATTTAATTTTCTTTGCAAATTTAACAGTTATGAAGATGTATACATTTATTTACACTTAGGATTCAAAACCGCATTCTTAGGAATTTAACTCAGACAAAAGCTTTCAGCTAGGAAATCTGCAGGTACCAGAAGGTGTGAAATTATAGTCATACTAGGTGTTATGAGTTAATATCTAGATACGTGTTGTCTTCTACAGTTCTTTATATGAAATATTTACAAGGAAGCCTCATGATTTCATAAACCTCTTAGCTTGAGTTCTCTGAGTAGGTGAACTGTAGTGTGAAAAACTACAAAATACTTTTATTGTTCTGATTCAGTTCAAACACATAAGTAGGTAGTATTCAGATGAGAAATAAGATCAAAGCAAGATCAAAATGCACAAGAAGTGAATAATAAAAACAGATGCATAATCAGTGAGCATTTGTCTTATTCTAATCAAGAGATATTAAGAGAGATAGCATCATATGGGCTGTGGTAAAAGGAAATCTGATTCTATATGTCCTGACAGGTGATTATTGGATATTCTGTAACTGAGGATAAGCAACATATGTAGAGGTAGATGGGACATCAAAAACGGGACAATTACTGGTGATATATGGCATTTATAGTCATAGAGGTGGCATAGTTCATATGTGACAGAGGAAGCAGTGTTAGCAGATAAGGAAATAGAAGCAAAAGTATTGAGTTTTGAATGCAAATTTAGGTAGGTGAAGTCATGGGGGGGGTTGCTACCCAATCCAGGTAATATTAGAGACCAAAGACCAATAAATGAAGTGCCGTGAAGGTGATCTTTAAATGGCTGATATTTTAAGTGCTGCCCCAGCAGTGCAGGGTGCTAGGAAGAATGTAGCTAAGATTAAGTCTGTTTATTTATAACGAGGTTTGAGTCCTGAGCTAAGCAGTTACAGGGGACCAGTCATCCACTCATTAATTTTCTAGATACCCATTTAATCCAATTCAAGTCTGCTTGGAAAATGGAGAGTGTCCCACTGGACACAAGACAGAAAAATGAATTGAGTTTAAGGTGTCACTCTATCACAGGATACAAAGAACTTACATTCTCTGGAAATTTAGAGAATAGTCAGTTCACCTGTGGTATGTTTTTGTAATAGGTTCACAGGTTCATAAGTTCATACTAGGCTATCTGCCCTAGGGCATTTATAAGCCTAGCCAGAGTGTGTTTGGCTTTCGCCACCCATTTTAAATTAATTTTGCTATGCCCTTTTTTGAGGTTAGTATACTGTGCCTCTGTCTAACAGTGACACAGAAGTGATACCCAGGGTAAACCTACGATCTCCCATCCACTCATCAAGATTCCTCTTGAAGAGAGTCAGTGAGGGACTCTGCCTAACCTGGACTGGGATTTTATTCCAGAGTGAAGGGAGCCTCTGGATTATGAATCTGTCCCTCCAGCATGTCCTATTTATTTCAGTGCTGAAGTTCAAGTCCCTCGAGCGCGTAGCTCAATGGGATTTGGATTTTCTGAGGTGCAGCATGTCCATTAATTCCGGGTTGGACATGGCTTTATACGTCAGGCACAGATCGCCTCTGAGCAGGCAGTATGCCACTAAGTAGAGCTGGAGTTTCTTTAACCGGGAAGCATATGGCATCTGTTTGAGCCCTTTGATCCTCTTGGTGAGGTACTTTTGAGGTCTTTCCAGTTGCTGCAGGTGTCTGGTAAGGTACATCCCAAAAGGGGCATTGTACTCAATTATGGGCCTGATGAGGGATGAGTAAAGAGGCACGATGACCTCCCCTGATCTAGATGTGAATCCCTTCATGATTAGGTGGGCTATATAAAAGGTTTTTCTAACCACTTTGGCCACGTGGTTGTCAAATGAGAGATTGCTATCAACTTGGGTCCCTAGGTCCCTAATTACTTATTCTGTACTTAATGGATTACCACCTATGTGGTAATTTCTGGGCACTTTGTTTTTGCCAAAGGGGATGACTATGCACTTTTTGGCGTTTAGCTTGAGGCCATGGCTCTGGCACCAGTTGTCTGTTTCTATGAGGCCCTTTTGGTGGATGCTTGTGCTGGCTGGAGAGTTGATTATGACGCCCAGTTTGCAGTCATCTGCGAACTTGGTCAGCCACAGTCCTTCCATGTTGGCCTGTACCTCCGAGAAATATATACCGAACAAGAGAGGTCCCAGGACTGAGCCTTGTGGGATGCCACTTGTAACTGGTTTGGAGTCTGACATGGCTCCAGCAATTCTAACCATGTGGGTTCTGTCCTTGAGCCAGTTTGCAACCCATCTAGTGACATAGGGGTTTATATTTAAGCTGGTGAGCTTATCTATAATGCCCGAGTGGGGTATTGTATCGAAGGCTTTTGCGAGGTCCATAATGTGACAAGAAATCAGAGCATTTGGTAAAAACCTACAATGACAAAGGAAGGATATGCAGAATCCCGACAGAATGCATGACAGTTGAGGATGGAACTGAGAAACCGAACATTGCGAGGCAGTAATGTTGCACACTTTCTCGCTGTGCCTTTCATAACCAGGTACCAAGTACTAAAAAGATTCATAAATGTGAGGTGCTGGAAGGTGAATAGGTTACAAGTTGTGTTGTGATTAGAACACTTATTCTAAAGCACTGGTGTAGAACTGACAAAGCTTTATTGTGAGTGGCTAGTTAATAAGATTTAATTAAGAGGATATTGTTCCATTTTGCCTATATAAAACATTTTTATATTTCTAAGATTATTGTGTTTATATAGTTTGAATGGCACTTTAAATAGCATTTTGGCACTTTATGAAATGTAAAAGGGAGGGTTTAATGTCATCATCTTTTGATCAGATGATTGCTTTAGACCTTATTTAAACCTGTTTTTTGTGTTCAGTTTTATCTGAAGAAGTTCATTATTGTTACATGAACGAAAATGCTTATCAGTCTATTTATTTGTGGATAATAAAAGTTTCTTTAAGAACCTTCCATCTTTTCCTTTTGGCATTAACATAGTTTATGTTTCACAAGTTTGCCTTTTGCCTCTGCTTCTAAGACAGTAGATTGTTTACACCTTTTGCATTTTGGCCTCAGACATTTGACTTCATGCCTCTCAACTGTACAGATTTTCACAGAATGTCCAGATTTTTCCTCATATTTTTGGTGTGTTCCTCCTAAAATCTGTACTTTCCTGGCAAATACTTGATGACTGACGTAATTAAATAATGACAAACACGTGATTTTAAGACTCCACATCCTTCAGAAAATTCATGCTAATGCACAATCTATTATTATATCAACTTTCAAAGTTTATAAGAGCAATATTTAAAATCTGTCCCTATTTGTCCCCCCATGATTTTAAGGTTTGCCCATATTTTTTGTTCTAAGAGGTTGAGAGGTAAGTATTGACTTACAAAATAAACTGTTATCTCCTGAATTGTGGCATAGTGATTACACATTTCTGTCTGGATATGAGATCACATTCTGAACAGTAAAAAATATGTTCTACGGTATGTTAGATACATATGTAGGGAGGAAGGCTTATAAAAAGAACATGTTAATGGAAAATAGGACTGTAAAAAACTATTAAGTTATAAAAAATACAGTAATTTATCACTGTAACTCATAAATATAATTGTTTTTAGGTCCTGGCTATTTTTGCATGAACATTACTAACTATGCAAATTGTCACAAGTTCTGACAATTGCTGTAATTTTTTTTCTCCCAAAGGGTAGTCTCCAGAAAAAAGTTGTGATTAATGAAATTAACTCAATACAGCTTCATCTGTATTCAGTAGTTTCACTGTAATGTCCTTTTCTTCAGAGAATTCCTTGAGTGTGACAGCAGTCACATGTAGCCCTAGGCAGTTGTTTTAAGAATAGATCAAACTTTTATTTCACAAGGCCTTTTCAGTATTTCTGTTCAAAATGTACCATTATAAAAATAGCATTTCACAAGGTTTTGGGTGAAACACTTAAAATCCCAGCCTTATGTGGAATAAAGCCTTGTAACTGCCAGTTTTTCAGTATTACACATATTATCTTTCTGAAGTTTTTGTAGACTTCTGAGCAGTAATTTTATTCTTTATTTTAAGGGCTTTGCATTACTTCATCTAAATGCTTGAAATGGAGTATTTATTCTGTCCAGAATGCCTACCTTGTCCATTGTAGTTGTTTATGTTCAGTCAGGTCTTACTTGAAAACAACAAGTTGTCTTTGTGTAATTGTTCTCACTAAATATTAAAGTATGTGTGTAGCAAATTTTGATTAGACATTACCTTAGATTTCCTTCACTAAAAGTCTTACTTGCTTTATGTAGCTTGCATTAATAATTCCACTGATGAATTTTACTTAAAGGTGAAAATCTGTAAACCGTTATTCAGCTATTACTTTTTTTCTAAAGAAAGGATGACTATCCTATCTCACAGGAACTACACTGTAAACATTGAAATGCATGTGTAATGATAAAATAAACTAAGACACAATGCAAAAGTAATGGCAGTATAAAAAAAAATAATCTGGCAGGTATGTAACAAATGCATAACCATACAATCAGAATGATGAACAAAGGCTGGAATTCAGAAAGAGCTACTATCAGTGTTAAGCTCTAGCATGGGTGAAAAACAACCAGCAGTAGTCCTTTCTAATTCATAGACAGGCCCAAAATAGTGATTCAAGATAGTCAGCGGAATTACCATAATAGGTTGTTACCATGACCATTTATATAATTATTAATTAATAATTAAAAAAAAGTGGACACACATCTTAACATCTCCCTTTTTCAGAAGAAAAAATAAATTACATTATGTGGTAGAATTTTTCAATATGGTTCACTAAAGTCTACACATTTTACCTAGATGCTTGTATAATGTGCTAATATTTTTCCATCATTTTTGGAACTCTGAGTTTTAAACATGTTTTTTTCTGACAAGTATGATATGTTCTTATTACTGTATGAGTAACATTCTTTTTGGTATTCAAATTTTATGCTAATTAGATGTCTGGATATACCTACTTTTCAGGGCCTTTGCACCTATTTTCAATGTGTGCAAGTTGAGAGGTGAGGGCGACCCACAGAGCAACAGACTTAGACATCATTCACCAGGATATACTGACTTCATGGATTGGTTACTCCCTTGAAGGTCCAGTGGCCAGGATCCCCCATTTACACAACTCAGCCTGTCATACCAGATGGTGCTCCACATTGCTAAGGTAGACATCCAGCTGCCAGTACACCACAGTAACCACTAGTCCCTGAAAATGATTCCAGGAGACCTCAGGAGACTTTTCTATTCCACTTCCAGCTGAGAAGCTTTTGCCTCTTCCCATGTAAGAAGCAGAGCAGAAAGCACCAGTAACCCCTGCAGATCACCTGCAATAGGAGAAACACTGTCTTCCTTCTGAGACACAGACCTGCCTAACACTAGCAACCCAGTAACAGCTGATACAGCTGTTGCAGACCAAGGTGACAGTGGCCACACTTATTTCTTCTTGTCCACAAATGGCCAGCAGAAGGACACATATATACTACAAACACTTTACAAATATGATTCAGGCATAATCACAGTGTATTTGCAGATGTCATACACACTCCACTGCCAGGACAGATACTTCAACCTTGTTCAGTCATGTTCAGCTGCCACTGGAAAATAAAATATACATTTATAAGTACACATGTACAACAGGTTCCCTTTCCTGAACCTCTGTTGCCCAGTAATGAGTTAGGCTAGTGTACCTGTGCTGGCACTACTCAAAGAATAGGTGATGCTAGTGGTCTCACTTATTATTCCAGCTTTTGCATGTCAGGAATAAACTTTATACAGTGGCAGATTAAGAGCACCTTTGACTTTGGGCAGATGTTCTTCATGTTTCACTGTTGCAGTCATTACATTTGGGTTATCTGCTTGCCGGTAGCCCTCAGTCAGCCTGATTAACAAAGTCTTGGGTCCTGCTTTGGTTGCTGTCCCTTCTTCAATGACATCAGTTCGTCAGGGGTATAAAACATGCAGCCAATGCCATTACATCAGTCTTTCTTGCCATGCGGTGCTCGAAGCAGAAGCAGTTTGCAAGTGCCGATCGGCCGACTCCTGAAGTTTTCGTTTTCGAGTTTCAGAACCGAAGTCTTCAACTAAAGCTAAGTACCCTGTTGAGGAAACTTTTTCTTGCTCCTTACCGATGTCAGTAAAAGTTAATAATTGCATTACTTGTGGAAAGCAAATACCTCATAAAGATTTTGATTTGTACTGAATTCCTTGCCTAGGTCCTGAACACGACGTACCTTGCTGTTGGCTTTGTGGTTTATTTAATCAGCGCACTATCCATCGTCGGTATATTTTCACCTCTAAATATTTTGGTTCTCGGTTTAATTATCCAGAAATGTCATTGGTTAGCCATCCGACTACTGGGATTCCAAAAAAATACAAAGATAAAGACAGAGACAGGCCGTCGAGGTTCAAAACTGCCAACGACACTTCTCCTAAGCCTGTCGCCAGTTCACCAGCATTCAGTGAGGCACTACTTCTGATTTGCAGGCCTCTACTGAGACCCATTCGGAGACCGGTATGCTGCGAGATGCTTCAATTATGGAACCTGTGGATGTTTTTACCTTGGATGGGTCCGCAGCCACTGTGCAGGCACTAGCTTCTGAGGGTGTATTCAGGCCTATGGACTTGCATATTAAACCGACACCTCCTTCTTTACTTAAGTCTAAATCTTGATCCATGCCTAAAAAAACGATGCCCAGGCCGCATGCTCTGGCCTCTATGCCTAAAAAACAAATGATAAGAATGGCTGAAGATCTAATAACTCTAATCAGGGGTAGCTAACCCCTCCCCCCCTTCTAAGAGGCCTAGGACTGAAGTTGATTATGAATCTTCTGATCAGGATTCTGTTATTTCTGATTCTTCTGATGATCTGGATTTGTCCTTATCTACTTATGAAGATTCTGATGCAGAGGACTCTATTCCCTCTGCTTCCCCGCCTGAGGATTTTTCTTTTGGGGAAACCTTACATACTCTAAGGGAGCATTTCCACTGGGAAAGCTAGGATTTTTCTGATTCAAAAAAGAGGCTAAGGGATTTCCTTATCCTACCTCAGCATATGCCTTTAGCTATTCTTCCTGTACTAGACATTGTTGATGATGCTTTTTCGGAATCTAGTTTGACCCCTGATTCCCTGCCTCCTGCTCCCAGAAAACCTAACTGATACTACAGGGTCCCTGAGTCCCACAAGTTCCTTTTTAAAATCCTATTGCAGATCCAGAGACTATTTCACAGGGGCCCAAGGGCATTAAGGCTTCTACTGCTAAAAATTCTACCCCTTCTGATAGAGACTCCGGGGCACTGGATAGATGGGGTAAGAAGATTTACACTTCTGCAACCTTGGCCATTAGGGCTTTAAACTGCCCGTTTCATATGTTAAAGTATCAGCAACATGTTATTGGACTGCTTAAACAGAAAATGATGTTGATTTCTGACTGTGTGGAAAATAAAGAATTACAGCATTTAATACATTCTGCTGAACAAGTTGGAAAACATACTTTGCAATGTGGTTTTGATTCACTAGAGGCCTCTTGCAGGGCTGCTGTTACTGGGTCTGTTCTCAGAAGGCATGCTTGGCTTAAGGAGCAATCTTTGCCTGATCATGTTAAAGCTAAATTGTTGGATGAACCTTTAAATCAGGACCGCCTGTTTTGCAACAAGGCTGAGGAAATTCTTAAAAAGATGGGAGATAAAGCTAAATCTATGCAAACTGTTAAAGATTTTTTACAAGTTCAGCCTCCTAGAATTAGTAGGTACTGGCCCTCTAAGAATTGATCCTTTCCAGCCCCTTCCAGGTCTTCTCAAGCCAAACCCAGAGACAGCAAAACCCCCAGGTTTCAGTCCCAGGGGACACGCAGAACTAAGCAGTGGGGGGCCTCCACTTCCAAATCTGGGAATAATAAGACTCCTCCCTATGGTAAACTGTTTCAATGACTTCCTTTTGAAATTTCCAAGCACTTATCAACTGACTGCCCCTTTGGGGGGAAAGATTGCTCTTCATGCAAAGAATTGGGAACTCATTACCCAGGACAAATGAGTTTTAAATATAGTGTCCCAGGGATACAGATTTCACTTCCACACGTTGCGAACACCAAGCGAGTGGCTGGACCTACCCCCAAATCAGTGGGCAGAGGCCCCAAAACAAGTACTTTCTCTCTTATGCATGGGGGCTATTCAACTGGTACCAGAAGAGGAAAGGGGACAAAGTTTCTACTCAAGACTTTTCCTGGTACCCAGAAAAGACAATTCATGGTGTCCTATCCTTGACCTGTCTACTCTAAACACCTTTTTGGAGATTCCAAAATTCAAGCCTATGCTAGGCAAAGATGCCTGGTTGGCAACACTAGATTTAAAAGAAGCATACCTGCCCATCCCAATCAGGGAACCGTGCAGAAGATACCTACGCTTCAAAGCAGGCTACACGCACTATCAGTTCTCTGCACTGCCCTTTGGCTTATCTACTGTGCCCAGGGTATTCACAAAGTGCCTAGCTCCAGTTATTGCATTTTGCAGGCAGAGAAATATTCAAATATACCCATACCTGGACGATTGTCTAATTCAGGCAGAAAGCCAGGACATACTTTTGAATCATCTGGCCTTTATACAAAGGGTTCTAACTTGTCTGGGGTACACCATAAATGAAAAGAAATCACACCTGGTACCCTGTCATCAAATTATATTCCTGGGAGCAAGCTTGAATACAACTTCCCAGATGGCTTACCTCACACCAGAGAAACAAATTCATTTGACAACCCACTTCAAACAAGTGGCCACAAAAGCCCTGCTATCTGCAAGACAAACACTGCAGGCCTTGGGGTTCATGGCCTCCTGCATTCTTCTAATTCCATATGCAAGACTGCATATGAGGAAACTGCAGTGGTATCTAAAAAGCCTATGGTGTCAACATTCTCAAGACCTAGAAACAATGATTCCTATCATACCTTGCCTACGCCTAGAGTTCCTTTGGTGGGCAGAGGCCTGCCACCAAAACAAGGGACTACCTTTCACATCACCCCCTGCCACCCAAACCCTAACAACAGACCCATCAGACTATTTATGGGGGGCTTATCTGGCAGGGAAGTGCATTCAGGGCAAATGGAACCCAAGTCAAATGCACATGCATATCAATCAAAAAGAAATGTTAGCTGTACAGAATGCTCTGACAGCCTTCAAGAACCACATTCTTCCGGGACAACTAATGGTAAAGATGGACAACACTACTGTTATGTGGTACATAAACAAGCAGGGGGGTACACATTCTTACCCCCTCTGCAGACTAGCCATGGCATTGTGGAACACAGCCTTGAGCTACCAAGTGCATCTACAAGCTAAATTCCTGCCAGGAAAATTAAATACACTGGCAGACAGACTAAGCAGAAACCTCATGGACCCACACGAGTGTAAACTGGAACCAAGGATTTTCAACATGTTGGCAAGCAAATGGGGGAGCCCAGATATAGACTTGTTTGCCTCTCCTCAGAACTACCAATTGGACAAATTTTGCACAAGGACTCCCCACAAACAAGCCTGGAAAGTGGATGCTCTGTCCTTCAGCTGGAAAAAGTCTATGCCTTCCCCCCTCTGCCTCTGCCCTCCAAAGTGCTACTAAAATCAAACAGGACAAACCAAGGATGATCTTAATTGCTCCAGACTGGTTGCACCAACACTGGTACCCCCTCCTGTGCAGTGTGTCATGGTTTTCTCCATGGCACCTGCCTCAGACTCCTTCCCTGCTGTCTCAGCAGGAGAACCAGATTCTGCACCCTCAGCTTCTAACACTGAATCTTGCAACCTGGCTAATTACTTAATCTCTCCTTTACCATCCCTCAGCAAACCTGTGGTGGATATCATTTTAGAGGCAAGGAGGCCTAGTACTAGAAAATCTTATGCTGAAAAATGGAAAAGATTCTGCACCTGGAACCAATCTCAAGGGATGAGCACAGCAGCGCCCAATTTACCTCAGATTTTACAATACTTAACTGAGATGCTTCACAAGGGCCTGTCTTTTTCCTCCATTAAAATCCATGCCTCAGCCATTTCAGCTCATTATAACACAGAACCTCCCCTCTTCTCTCATCCACTGCTCAAGCAGTTTCTCAGAGGGGCCAAAATTTTGAGACCACCCAGGAGAGCTCCAACCCCAGCCTGGGACCTTAACTTTGTCTTGGAGAAACTCACTCTACCTCCTTTCGAGCCTGCTGCTACTGCATACTTAAAATTTCTTTCTTGGAAAACAGCTTTCCTTTTAGCAATCACTTCAGCTAGAAGGGTATCTGAATTACAGGCCCTTATGGCAGTGAAGCCCTTCATCATCTTTCATGCGGACAGGGTGTCCCTCAGAACTAATCCATCCTTCATGCCCAAGTTGGTATCCAGTGCGGCTCTTAATCAGTCCATTCATTTGCCAACCTTCTTTCCCAATCCACAAAATAAAGAGGAACAGATACTGCATTCCTTAGATGTGCACAGACAACTTAGATTCTACTTGGACAGGACTAAACCTCAAAGGAAATCTGAACAACTGCTGGTGGCATTTGCTGCAGGGGCAGAGGGGAAGGCTATTTCAAAGCAAACCATTTCTAAATGGATAAGCCATTGCATTAATTTTTGCTATAAGCACCATGGAAAACCTATCTCCCAGGGGATCAGACCTCACTCCACCAGGGCTGCATCTACCTCTACAGCCTTTCTCAGAGGTGTCCCTACCAGGGACATCCTAGAAGCTGCTACCTGGAGTTCTGTACATACTTTCACCAAGCATTATCATTTGCCAATTTTCTCTAAATCCTGAGCTAGCTTTGCCACTGCAGTCTTGCAGGGCCTTATAGCTGGCCCTAATGCTATCTAAATTCCTCCTCCCACCCATAGCTTTGGGAATCTACCCAAATGTAATGACTGCAACAGTGAAACACGAAGAACATAATACAGTTGTGTACACTTACCATAAATGTAGATGTTCGAGTGTATTCACTGTTGCAGTCCTGGTTACCCTCCCTCCAGCCCCCTGACTTCTTTTGACCATACCTCTACTTTCCTTTACTATGCTTAAAAGCCTTTTTGGTGTATTTGCTTTTTTGTTGGCAGTATATCTTTGTACTTTTATATTTAATTGCTTCCCATTAGGGGGACACCTGACATCTAGGGCAAGAAAAACTGATGTAATGGCGTTGGCAGCATGTTTTATACCTCTGATGACCTGACGTCATGGAAGAAGGGACGACAACCGATGCAGGACCCAAGACTTTGTTAATCAGGCCAACTGAGGGCTACCTGCAAGCAGATAACCCAAATGTAATGACTGCAACAGTGAATACACTTGAACTTCTACATTTATGGTAAGTGTACACAACTGTACTTTTCTCAAACCATGGGAACCCCCACCCCCCATACATACTTTTTTATTGTGCTTAAGTGCATGTGTTCTTTTGCATTTACATTCTTGATTGTTTTAAACTCTAAAAATCCACTCAAACTGATGTCAAAATCCACCAATGTCTGTGTACATAAATTACAGTCACTTGTGTATACCTCAAATGTCTGATTGAATGTAGAATAAATGTTCACAGTGAAGTATTCCAACTTGGATTGCACAAATGTGCAGTAATCATGCAATGCCAGACTAATGACTGTATACTTTAATTGTGAAAGCAGAGCTAGCCATTCTCAGCTTACATACTGAGTAATTATAACCCAATTTTTGACTGTGTATACCTGTCTGATTTTGATAAAATTAAATAAATAAATACAGACACAATAAATTATTTCAAGTTTATTTCATACAAATACATAATAACCTAAGTAGTCTATTTTATTTCATACAAATGCACACTTGTCCTGCAAAGCTGAATGGTTAACTGAGCAAACAACAACAGGGCAACTTACTTTCATATACTAACAGCCCTTACCCCTAGCTACCAACTGTAGCCATTTTGCTGTGTATCCTTCATCTGATTGTGTTAAAAGAATAATACCACTTAATTTCTCAGTGCAAGAATCATGGAGAAAACAAGCAAACAATGAAAAAAACAGGAAGGAGAAAAGCACAAGTTCATGGACAGATTTCAAATATCCATGTTTGTCCCTGTCCCCTTCAATAACACACATCATACCAAATGACATTTGACGACCTTTATTAGATTTCCATAACATAGCTTTGATCACCAACTTTATTAATTACAACTATTCATGATATAATTGATACTAAATACAGCATAACATCCTTGTAATGTTAATCAGGGCAGTGTACCTACTCACCCTGCCCCAGTAAGCAGCGTCCATACCTCTACTCACTTTACTTATGAAGTAGCATCCCATCTCACTTCATACACCATTCATTGTAATGTTAATCAGGGCAGGTACCTACTCACCCTGCCTAACAAGCAGGGTCCATACATGTTAATCAGGGCAGTGTACTACCACACCCCTGCCACAAGCAAGCAGTCCACCTCTCACTCTACTTTACTTATGAAGCAGCAAGCATCCAACTCACTTCATTCACCATTCATTGTGGTTGTAAGGGGCAGGGGGCTTTCACCCCCCCCTGCCCAACAAAGTGTAGGGTACATACCTCTGCTCACTTACTTTACTTATGAGCAGCGTCCCTACTCACCCTGCCTAACAAGCAGGGTCCATACCTCTGCTCATTTACTTTACTTATGAAGCAGCATCCCAACTCACTTCATACACCATCCATTGAATTACCATCCACCAAATAAACACCATCCTTATCTCAGCTTGCTTATCTATTCAGCAAGCTTCCTCCAACTACTCATTTCCTTTCCGCAGGTCCTTGAAATGAACATCCAGACATCAGAGGGGGAAAAGAAGAGGGTAAGCCTATCCCTCTTCACTGCCTCCCTCCACTGATAAAATAGCCCTACACCCCACCAATGAAAAGAGGGGGGGTGGGTGGGTAGCAAGTTCATGCCAGAATGTGACTGCTTAACCCAGCTACACTAGACTAAACCTCTTAAGCCCCTCCCCATCATTATCTCACTTCCTCCCAACCATCCCTGCCTTCACTTAACTCTTTCACCTCCCCAACCCACTTAACTCCCCTTAATATTAACCTAGCCCCCCCCCATGAAGATGTCCCGGGACAATTTAGTTTGTTCCAAACTTCATTTGTCCTGGTCCCCTTCAATAACACACATCACACCAAATGACATTTGAAGACCTTTATTAGATTTCCATAACATAGCTTTGATCACCAACTTTATTAATTACAACTATTCATGATATAATTGATACTAAATACAGCATAACATCCTTGTAATGTTAATCAGGGCAGTGTACCTACTCACCCTGCCCCAGTAAGCAGCGTCCATACCTCTACTCACTTTACTTATGAAGCAGCATCCCATCTCACTTCATACACCATTTATTGTAATGTTAATCAGGGCAGCATACCTACTCACCCTGCCGAACAAGCAGGGTCCATACATCTGCTCACTTACTTTTCATACACCATTCACTGTAATGTTAATCAGGGCAGCGTACCTACTCACCCTGCCTAACAAGCAGGGTCCATACCTCTGCTCACTTACGTTACTTATGAAGCAGCATCCCATCTCACTTCATACACCATTCATTGTAATGTTAATCAGGGCAGCGTACCTACTCACCCTGCCTAACAAGCAGGGTCCATACCTCTGCTCACTTACGTTACTTATGAAGCAGCATCCCAACTCACTTCATACACCATCCATTATATTACCATCCACCAAATAAACACCATCCTTACCTCATCTTGCTTATCTATTCAGCAAGCTTCCTCCAACTACTCATTTCCTTTTCCCAGATCCTTGAAATGAAGATTCAGACATTAGAGGGGGAACAGAAGAGGGCAAGCCTATCCCTCTTCTCTGCCAACCAGCCTGTCCAGGCTGTTCCCCCTCCCTTTAACCCAAAAATTGTTCAATCCACTTCTCAGAAAGGGAAGGGTCAAGCCAAACATCATTTGGTGTACAATAATTACCCGGACATTACTGGCCCTTGGCAATTACCTAATGCTTACCAAAGCCTCACCTACCACTGGAGCAAGAATACTCAACCCCAATCACCAACACTACCCAACCCCTAGCAAGGAAGACCCCAGCTAACAATACAATGTGAAGTTCAATTCTGATAATCCCCATCAATTTCAAGCAAATAAGACATTACCTTGTGAGTACATATTCAGCTGCACTGCTGGAAAACTAAACTTATTTCATCCCCTCCATTAGCTGCCACATTCCTCAGCCTTCAGTCTTGCCTGTCGAGTCCATGTTCCTTTATCCCACCAAGAAAAATCCACTCTGCACATCCCATCTGCCACCTCAGTGTTGTCCAATGACCCCACCGCTTACTCAACACCAAAGCATGATCATCTGGGAATGCTCTGTATCTCACCAATGGAACTCATCACACCATCATCTACAAAGAAAGGACAAAAGTAAATCCTCTAATATGTAAAGAGAAGGCTCCATCTTATACCCACCTATTCCAAACTACAGCCACAGCATTCCAAGACCCCATCTTTCAGATCCCCTTTCCAAGCCACCGCATGATGCCTTCTGTACTTCAGCAATTTCAGTCAGTAACTGCAGGCCACTTGTGCTCCCATATGTAACTTCCTTGCTCACCACTGCTTCCATCATCTGTGAACTCACTGTGTAGTGCCACCACTGGAACTCATCACACCACCATCTACAAAGAAAGGGAAAAAAGTAATTCCTCTAAGATGTAAAGAGAAGGCTCCACCTTATACCCACCTATTCCAAATTATAGCAGCTGCTTTCCAAAACCCCCATCTGCAAGAAAGAAAAGATGTAAATCATCTAAAAAGACATAATGCACATTTCAAGACATCTTCAGAGCAACCTATCCTGCCAACCTGGGAAGGAGGGTACCATCGCCCCACACCTTTATGACCAAGCAGTCCTAACTGAAGCTATGCTTCCAACAAACCTATCCAACACCCACTATAGATTCAACTACCAATTGAGTATGTTACAACTAAACCCCACACCTGAAGGGACCTATCAATATCCACAATCAGGATAACCTTGTGATTCCATACCACATCACTTAGTGCACTGTATAAGCCAAGCTAAGTTATATTGTAAAAACCATCTACCTAGCTCTTAACCTTCCATCTCCAAATGAAGCACACTAACCAACATAATGCCAAGCAAATGGTCAAAATACAGCAAACCTAATAGCTTACTAGCAGCTTACAAAATACAGTTAGATATTATTTTAAAATATTCTTCTTACCAACTTAAAAGGTTGATAGCACAGGTTGATATTCGGAATGGTATGAAGTCTGCAACTCAAAAAATTGTCATACTTTGACATAAAAGTGCAGAGATTTGCCAGTAGGCCACAGTAAATTTCCCAGCAAGAGACTCCTCCACTGACATCACCTCCTCTGAACCACCTTTACAGCAGTGACAGATGTAGTTTCAAATGTTGAGGCATCTGTTTCCTAAATGGTGATTAGGAATCTGGATAAAGCCATAAGTAAAGTCGGGGGAGTGAGAAGTCTTCAATGTCTGCTCTCAAATGCCTGTCCTGGCCTGCACACTCCTGTTTTTACATTTATATTTTAAAATAGACTTAAGTAGGGTCCAATTTCTCTCAGCCTCTTAGTGTAATAATAAAGCCCGAAGAGACAAATTAAAATGAGTTCACCCAAACAAACATCAGCCAAATATTCCTGCTTAATACCCACACATGTTTTATAACAGAAGTTCCACCTCTGGCATATGCAAAGGTAACCTTAATCTATCAAGGTATGCTAAAATAAAATTATGCAACCAACTAAAATAATTATTTTACTTTTCCAAGTGATCTACAAAGGTTTCTACGAATCTTTCAGGAGTAACAGGCCCAAACACCCACAGAGGCATGCCTTGAGACACCACTGCTTGATCCTCCGCTCTATTGTCATCCAGCTGGTTTGCCAGCCCACTTTTTTTTTTTTTTTATGAGTTGGCCATCATATCCAGTATGAAGCAAGGAGAAATAGCACATGTCTGAATCCAGATGGTAATTCTCATCTAACCCCTGCAAAACCTGATAACGTTATAAGTAGAAACACAGCCTTTCCAAGTTTAATATAACTGAAAGCATGTCACTTGTTCTGCACACGATTGTGAATGGTCTAGAGACACTAATGCTTCCTTCAATATGCCACTTCCAGAGCATTGCAGCTTAATTGCAAACCTTTATTATAGACTAGTAATGAGCATGATTACTGGAAAATAAACACACGGCCTTTACATTAACCGCAATGCCTGCGACCAACAGCACAGCGAACCACCAAAACTCTGAGGAACAGACTAAAATGTGAAAGACCTGGACATTCTGTACTACATCATAATCCAAATGTCTAAAGTGTTGTTATCTTTAATAACATACCTATAAAGCTTGCAAGCAACCCGTCTGCACAAGGCAGCATGCAAAAGTAAACCCAAAGCACCATTAGTAATGCTTTCCAAATACGCCTACCTTTACAGACCAAGATACTGGCTCTGCCTCATGAACTTACTGTAGAGCATGAAGTCTTAAAGTCACCTGCATGTCAAAACCACAAGTATGACACCACCAACACCAAGCCCGAACCCTGATTCACCAACAGACCCCAATTGCAGCTGCCCCAAACCAAATATAAATTGAATGAGGGAACCCCTACCCCAACAGTTTTTTTTTTTTTTTTTTTATTTTATTTTACGTTGCACTGTGCAAGCGCGATAGTAACCACCCCTATAGAACTCCTGCCACCTCTGATTGGTGGACTCCCAAGCTTATATATATTATTTCCATGTTTGCACCAACTCAAGCAAGGGAAAACTGTCACAAAAGAAATGAATCATTGCCAACAAACACATAGAAAATACACTGGTAGTGATTTCTTATGTAAAACCTTGCTCAAGATGATGTTCCTCAGTGTTGTTTTTCTTTTTCCCCCTTTTGGCTGCAGATGCTTGAGGATTTAAACATTGACAACCTATACCGGAGCCATTATATGCATGTCTATAGACCCTATTACTCTTCTGTTATAATCTTACATTTGTGTATTAATATTCCCATGTCTTCTCATTCGTCTTTATATATTGTCTCCTGGTCCAAGCCTAAAATGGCCTTCTGTGATTAAAGCTCAATAGGTTCATAGGTAATCTGATAAATAAAATTAAATACATAATAGTAATAATAATAATAATAATAATAATAATAATAATAATAACTGAGGTACATAATCTGCTTATGTATCTTTTATTATTTTTTTTTTCTTCTTTGATTATGAATGTTGTTTTTGACAGCTCCTTTAAACATTAACCTGTGGACATAATGTGTTTCTTCACTTAAAGGAAAATAATGCTAAATACTTTTGCTTGGTGTTTATGTATTGGTTTATGTAATTATTTATTTTTGGTCAGGACGAAAATCTTATTCTACTGTCTTCAGTTGCATTTCTACGTTAGTAGCAGTATATCTCACAAAGTTGTTTGTCCCGGTCCCCTTCAATAACACACAATCAGAAGGCAAAGAAGCCAACTGCAAGCAAGACAACCGCACAACATGGGCAATCACCTCCACATTGACTGCAATCACCTCTACACCTTCAAATATGAAATCCAGACAAAGACTGCAACAGATGACCTACAGCACACCTCCAAGCCATGCATCACAGACAGAGCTCAATATCAGAGCACTGCATCTATTTTGACTTTCGTAAATGTAATATGAGCTGTATATTACCAGTGATCCGCTCTGAGCCGAGCCAACAAAGATGCGGCGAAGCAACCAAACAAATGCACAGGCACATCCATTCCATTTTTTTTTTTATACGAGAGGAAGGAATCCCGACACTTGGTAGGCACAACACACCACAAGTTAGCATGTAATTTTTCACTGCGCATGCGTGGCTACTACCCACCAGGCGGTATTTTCACAACTGCTTCACAAAGATGACCAAGGACACAAGTGCACATGTGCCGCAAATCTTGGAGTCCACGGAAACCTCCCAGAGAATACCTGCTTGGCTGAAAACAAAGCCAACAAGTCCCACAGCCTGGGAAAACTCACCACCGACTACTGCTCAGGGGAAACTGGGTACCCTAAAGGACCACCAAGATCGAGCAAACATCCTCACCACTAAATCATCCAAGGCACCCTTCACAATAAACCCTATGTAGTTCAACAGTGTACCATCCCACAAACCAGTAGAACTTGTTATACTGAATGACAAGGCATTACTATAACTTGGCCTAAATAATACTAGCCAACCACTACTTTGCTCAGAGAAACTGCCAAGCAAAAAGAGGGAGGGCGCTACCAAAATTACCGATCACACTGAAATACCAACAACATTAAAACATCCGCACTGCCCTACTATTACGTTCCACCCCCCTTTTTTATTTATTTTTTTTATTTTTTATTAACAAACTACCTCACTATCCACTCTACCTCCTGCATTGTACTACGCTTGCTACCACCACTCCACTGTCAAAACACTCAAACCACCATGCTTCAACACTAACCAACTAGGAAAGCAGAAATAACAAAGCAACCTTACCCACTTTGCTCCCTGCACACATTACCAATCCGAGGCGTACCTGATCCCTCAACACCAACCCGGTCGTCATGGACTTAACCTGCACTGTAGCACGTTTGCGCCAACATGTGACTGCTTAAACCACTACACTAGACTAAACCTGTTAAGCCCCTCCCCATCATTATCTCACTTCCTCCCAACCATCCCTGCCTCCACTTAACCCTTTCACCTCCCCAACCCACTTAACTCCCCTTAATATTAACCTAACCCCCCCATGAAGATGTCCGGGGACAACTTAGTTTGTTCCAAACTTCATTTACAGCTATTCCACTACAAATGTTTGTAATATATTCCATTTCAACATGGTATTGTGATAGTATCAATGTGAAGGTATTGCTCCAGTATAACTATACTACTGTGATTGTATTATTTATTTTATGATTTATGTGATGTGAACTAGATCAATATCTTACTATTCATATGTTTCTAATACTGCACTGTTAATGTAGACATTAATGTTTAATTCACCTGCATTAATTTACATTATATCTTATATCAGTGGAGTAAACAAACATACACACACGTCATACAAGATTTTGTATATTTGTTTTGTGTTGATTCGTTCTGAGATATTTTTCATAGCACAGCATAGCTTCCTTCTATAAACTAGATCTGTCACCACCTGAGTAAATTATTTACAGCACAGTGTAAAATAGTATAAAAAGCTTGCTGATTTCTGCTGAGTTCTGTTCTTAGAAAGGTCCCTGACTCTAAGCACTCTCATTTTGCACAGCATGACACAAAACTGCATGTTGTCAGTTCTGTTTAGTTTGACAAGGAACCAGTCACAACAGATTATGTGTTTGCTTCTGGACTTCACGATATGCAATTAACTGTTTTATTAAAGCTTAATGCCTGTTAAATGTTTACCATTTACGATCTTAAATAAAAGATTTTAAGATGCGGACTCTTTCTGCTTGTACACTGTTTGAAATGTAATTGAATATTAACTGGTTAAGCTTAAAAATGCACTTTGGATGCATATTGTACAGATGGTACAGATGGATAGTACTCACAGATTTATGTTCAGCATTTTAGAAATATGTTTTCACCACTAACTGAGCTGGTGACATAGAGTAAAAGAAGCCTTGGAATCCAAATAAATTGTTCATTGTAGGGTGGACTTTTCACCTGATCTAAGCAAAGCTGTTTCTCTAAAGCCTATATATTAGCAATTGGAAATCATTAGGACATAAAATCTACTGATTTTATGTCAGTGTTATGACTAAAAATATTGTTTAGATCTGTTTTTCTATCTGTATCATTTTAGCATTTTATTGTATTGTGACTGATTGAATTAAATATATATATATATATATATATATATATATATATATATATATATATATATATATATATATATATATATATAAAACTCGATAGAGATGTGCAACTAGATGTTTATTTGATTTTACAGCATTCCAGCACAGTGGTCCATTGCACTGTTGTTTTAATTTCTTGCTTTGTGGTTAATTGTTCTAATCTCATGTAATATTTAATGTGATCTTGTACATGAAAACCTATTTTAGTTGTTTTTATTGTCTAATGAATTCAGTCCTTGTTTGGTTTTAGCTACTAGGCTTTCAGTATAAAATTACTTTTGTCCAAGAAAAAATCTAGTTGTGTTGGAAAAATATAGATAAGGATAAATTAATCCATTTCAACAGAGCTGCAGGAAAAGTCCACAAATAAACTACATTTCAATGCAGCAGTGAAGCAATGTTTTTCTAGTGATGGATCTTGTCCCAGGTTATAGTTCTAAAGAGTAAACGCTGACATACACTGCTTCATTGGGAACATAACCTAAATAGACTCAGAATATTGATTTTCAAAATGGAATTTATTAACTTGGGTATTCTTAACCAGCACAAAGAGTTTTCTAGTAAAGGCACACATAAACTTTTTTTAGTATGATTGCAGTTTAGTCAGACAACATCAGCTTGTTTTATTAACTTTGTTTGATTATGATATAACTAAATACATCACTAAGTAGCAGAAATAGTAAATAGTCCTCCTATGGACATTAAAAAGTAATACTAGTCAAGTTAAAAATGAAATGTTAGTGCATTACTATTACGAATTTCTGATGTCTGTCACGATGCTAGTGAGAATTATTTGCATTTTGATTCTGATTTTATTGTTTTTATTGCAAAAACTTGATTGGGATAATTTGTTATTTTAGCAAGTAAAACAACTGCTTCAGCTTTTACTTTGCTCTATGTTATTATTGCAATTGTACTTTCACTTGAATCAAACTAGTGTATAACATATTTTATGTATTTTAACCTCTAATACCATATCTTTCATCATCCCTGTCATCACTAACACATATTTGTCCATGATTATTAGTGCCTTCACAGTTCCTATCAGATAGTTTACTCTCCGTTTTGAAATGTGTCATTATGTTACTTCTGTGTAGTGGATGAGCTTTAGATACATAACACATATTGAATGGGGGTTCTAATAACCAGGGAAAAAGTTCAAATATGACTCATAAAAGAACTTCAGTCTAGGTTACGTCATACCAAGTCTAACTGTATTACATAGCCTGTGGGCAAAAGGGCAGCAATACCTGAATATCACAGGTAATGCAGTTCACAGTTACCTAGACAATGCACTGAGACTGTCATTCATATGGCACTGCAGGATAGTCACAGCTATCAACCAAAAGAAGATCAGGTCTCCACACTCAAAACATGAGAGTGTTCACCTGTACTTCCTCTATACTATAAATGTGTTCCATAAAAGCCATGCACTGTCATCATAGGAACTTTGCTGATGAAATACACGCATTACAGTATCGGCTTCCAGATGGCATCTTGCATGTGTCTTATGCACACAGCAGGTCACTTCTATGAATTCCCTTTCATTAAATAAATCCATTATCCATTATCCATCCAGCACTATTATAATACAACATAAGACCCTCAATCGTCCGCAGGACTTAAGCTCAATTTACTCTTCAAAGCATGTCCAGAGGTCAGCTTCAGGTGTACTCTCCAGTTCATCTGGTGGAATTGGGCATCCTGAGACAATGTCACAACTGCCTCATGTATACAGAAAACCCTCTCCTCTTACCTCTAGACACAAACACTTGTGAGAGATGCAAATACACAGCCAGACTGGAGGCTATGCGCTCTCAACCCATGACTGTAACAGACAGTCAAGAGGATAAGGGACACACTTGCATCACACCACCTGTCACACATGAATCTACAAAACAAGCACCGGCAAAACATACGCATAAATACACAAAAACATATTCGGAGACACTAGCTACCAATTTGAAAAAGAAACAGTGTCCTCCAAAGCAGACAAGCAAGCAACCTGCACCCCCAAACACAAGCCAGAAAACACATAATTCACCTCAGCAGTGTGCCTCACAACATACCCTTAAGGCAAACCACCATACCTAACACGCTAGTAATAGGAGACTCTATAGTAAGGCACATGGATGTTCCACTCACCAGGCTGAACAAGGAGAAGGTTACTGTCAGCTGCCTGTTGGGTGCTCGGATCCGCCACATAACACAGGCACTTAGGTCACTCCAGAACAAGTACAAGTATGACGCTGTCATTGTACATGTTGGTGTGAATGATCTAAGACGTACCTCCCTGGACTACATGAAAAGAGACATTGAGGAGCTCTCTGATCATGTAGCCCAAGCTGGTATGACCCTGACCTTGAGTAGCATACTACCTTCACCTAGAATGATACCACAATACAAAGACAAAATGGTCAATTTCAACAATTGGCTAAGCTTCTGGTGTCATTCTAAGGGGATCCCGTGTCTGTCTGCCTGGTATGACATGATAGACAAGCCTCGCTGTTTTGCCAGAGATGGGTTGCACCTATCACTCCTAGGTTTTTGAATACTGGCCAAGGCTCTTGCCGTCCCCATAGTGCCTTTTTTAGGCAAGGCTCAAAGGACAAACCAACCACCGTAACCAGCACAGGTAACCAAAAACTAAGGGTAATGCTACTCAATGACAGAAGTCTCAACCTCAAAATGCACACACTCGAGGCTCTCCTCAGCATGGAGAAAATCGATGTTTGTGCAGTGATGGAAACCTGGTTCAAGGATCAAGAGAGCACCCCAGCACTACCAGGTTACAAGTCATATCATACATTCCGGCCTCAGTTACCAGATTGCAGTACAAAGGGCGGAGGTGTATCCATATTCATCAAGGATACCCATATCTCCAGGTTAGTAGCACAGCATGATGCCCCAGAGATCATCCATGCACAACTATCAGCAGGCAAAACCACATTTCAGTTTGTAGCCAGTTATAGATCGCCCACCATGTCCCAAGATGCTCACCCTGCATTCCTTGAGACATTGGAAAATATAAAGGTCCTACCCAACACCATAATCTTGGGTGATTTCAACTACCCTGGTATAGACTGGGCGAACTATCAATGTTCCAACTCCTATGCTCAGTGATTCATAGAATTTATAAATTCAAATGCCCTTGAACAACTAGTATGTTCCCCCACTAGAGGGGACAACATATTGAATTTAATCAACACAAATATGGGCGCCCATTGTACCACACCTGTTATCACTCCCTCCTTGGTCAGATCCGACCACAAACTGATAACCCTGGACATCCTCACCCCTCCACCTCTCCCAGTCAAAGAAACCATAGTCAAAAACCTTTCCAAAGCAAACTTCAAACTACTTGCATCCAAAGTGGAAAGCTTCACTGTTCCCTTGCAGAAGGATAATGATATCCAGGATGCGGAATCCTACACCAAGGTACTCTATATGCGTCTTCAGGATTGCATGGACCGTGCTATCCCAAATAAAACCAAGACTCCTTCCTCAAGCAAGAAGAAACCAGTCTGGTGGACCCCGGCCATAAGCAAAATTTACAATAAAAGGAGGAGACTTATACAAAAAAAGGTCAAATCTCAAGTAGAAAAATAATCCCTGATCAGCATTAGTAAGAAATTCAGGGTCCTCGTCAAGTCAACTAAAGCTAATTTTGAAAAGAAAGTTGCCAAGGATGCCAAGGATAACCATAAGGCCTTCTATGGCTACATCAAAAACCTAAATGGCAACGCTCAGGTCTGTTCTGAGCTAGTACAAAATGGAACAAAATACACTGACCCTTCTGACATTGCCAACATCTTGGCTGACAGGTTCAGTGCAAATTCCCCCCCCCCCCTCACCACCTACAGGGCCTATTACCATTCCAGGGGATTGTGTAAGTCCAGTTATTACTGATACGTTGGTTAACAAGGCTCTATCTAAAGCTAAAAACACTGCCTCCATGGGACCAGATGGTGTCCCAGGCTGTGTCATATGCAAACTCCAAAAGGAATTACCCTGCATCTTAATACCTTTTTCAGTCTCAGCCTCTCCACAGGATATGAGCCCATAGAATGGTGCACGGCAATGGTGGTCCTGCTACACAAGGGTGGGGCCACAAATGACCCCGGGAACTACCGACCAATAAGCCTGACCAGTCTGATCTGTAAGGCTATGGAGCGAATCATTATGGAACTCATAAATGGAGACATTGGGAACCTCCAGTCACTGGACCCACACTGTTCGGCTTCGTCAAGGGCAGATCATGCCTCCTGAACCTGGTGGATTTCTTTAAGACAGTTACACAGGCTATGGATAAGGGAAAGGAGGTACACACAGCTTACCTTGACCTTGCTAAAGCATTTGACACCATTCCCCATTCAAGTATTATTGATAAGCTCACCAGCCTGGGCATAAACCCTTACATCACAAGATGGATCGCAAACTGGAACTCAGACAGATCCCATAAAGTAAGAGTAGCGGGATCTATGTCTGAATCCAGACCAGTAACGAGTGATGTGCCTCAGGGATCTGTCTTGGGGCCCCTCCTGTTTGGCATATACTTCTCAGAAGTACAGGCAAGCACAGAAGGGCTGTGGCTGACTAAGTTTGCGGACGACTGCAAACTGGGTGCTATAATAGAATCTCCGGCCGACATAGAGATCCTCCAGAAGGGCCTAAATGAGACTGATGCATGGTGTCAAAGCCATGGTCTCAAGCTAAATGAAAAAAAAATGTGTAGTAATCCCCTTTGGAAAAAACAGAGTACCCGCAAACTACAACATAGGAGGTAATCCCCTGAAATCTGAAGAAGAAATAAGGGATCTAGGGTCCCAAGTAGATGGTCATCTTTCCTTTGATAATCATGTTGCCAAAGTGGTTAGAAAATCCTTCTATGTGACCCATCTGATCACGAAAGGGTTCGCATCAAGATCTAAGGATGTAATGGTGCCCCTCTACTCTTCCCTCATCAGACCCATTATTGAGTACAATGCACCAATTGGAATGTACCTGGCTAGACATCTCCAGCAGCTGGAGAGACCACAGAGGAACCTAACCAAGAGGATTACTGGCCTCAAACAGTTGCCCTATGCAGCACGATTGAAAAAGCTAGGACTGTTCTCTGTTGCATATCGCTTTCTCAGAGGCGATCTCTGTCTAATGTACAGAGCCATGTCCAACCCAGAATTAATGAACATGCTCCATCTTAGCATAACCAAATCTACTCAAGCTACATGCTCTAGGGATATAAACCTCAACACAGCAATGAATAGAACATGCTGGAGGGATAGATTCCCTTCGCAGAGACTTCCCTTACTATGGAACAGGGTCCCGATCTACATAAGACAGAGCCCCTCACTATCACTCTTGAAGAGGAACCTTGATGAGTGGTTGGATAACAGAAAGTTCACACCAGGGATCACACCAACAACACTACTAGATAGGGGCCAAGGGTACTAGCTGCTAGTACAAGGGTCTAGGGAACTACTAAAGGGGCTGTGAATACCGCAAACGTGGTTGGGCTAATATATGCCTTCGGGCAGATAGCCCAGTACCAACCTATGAACCTATTACATACATTTGCTATTAACTACTAGATGCATGCTGTGTAATTTCTATTCCCCACCCTAGATCCGACTAGTCAAAATAAGTGAATTAATTAATGTATTTATTTAACATTTGTTTACCAAGAAAGTCCAACTTGGAACAAAGCCAATTTTCAGCAGAGGCCCAGGGAGAAGTGCTCCAGATGCATTAATGTAAAATATGTTTGTCAGTTATTATATGAAGAGTGCATATCTGATTATCATTTCTTCAAAAAAGTGCTTTAAATGAAAACTTTAAACTATGTACCCACACATGAATTGGTTCAGCAATACCCATACTATGGGGACATGTTAAAATGAAGTACTTAGAAGTATGGATTAAAAGGGATTCAGTTATCACAGCTAAGGGTATGTGGGAGAGACTACACAAAAATAATACAAAAACTGAGAAAATGGAATCTCTTGTTTATGGATATGAAGAAAAAGATACAAGCAGTGAAAATGTTTTTAGTCCCTTTAGTTTTATACACAAGATAGGTATATTTTTTATCAAAGAGAAGAGAAGTTGAAAATAACAATTAATAAGATTTGAAGGATTTTATCATCCTTGAGCAGAAGAGGGCAAGAGTCAAGTGGGATAAGTTCATCCTTCCAATAGCACAAGGTGGTTTGGGATTATTTGATTTGAGGTGGTATTTCAGAGCTACACAGTTAAGGCACCTATACATAGTACAGTTAGAAAGCTATAATTCAAAGTGGAAAGGGATGATGATGAAATGTGTGTGTGGGGGGTGGGGCTCAAGAAATAAGGAAAGACTGGGATTTTGGACTCAGTTCCTTAAGGAGAATAACAATAACCATACAGAAACTAATATTCATAAAGTAGCAGAAAGTATTCTAAGAATTTAGCCAACATGTGAATGGAGAAAGGAGATTGTGTTGCTAAAGACAACTGCAATTAGGCAAACAGAGAATAGGCAAGAGGGGAGTTTACTGGATAAAAATGGCAAAGCAGGCAAGGAATTAGAAGCAAATAGTTAAACATGGAAGGGTAACAGAATGGGAAGAGGCCAAGAATTCTAAAGTTATTGTTCTAAATTTTGTGTAATAATTTGGAGCTTTTCTCCTGGGCCTCCTCTGAAATGGGCTTTTACCTAGTCAGACTTTTGCTGTATTCAAATGTCAGTAAATAAATAAATAAATAAATAAATTTGGACTGCAGGCTATAGACTGCTTCACTATCAAGGACAGATATCAGACTATAGGTAAAGAGAAAGGAATAGGGTGTCCTAAGGGAAAGACCAGCATATATATAGTTTTTAGTTTAACCCAGAGAAGAAGCTGTGTTAAAATGGAATAATTTGTAGGGCATATAAAATATTGCATGATAACTACAGGAATCAATCAGAGAAGGTTAGAAAGCATTGGGAATAGAGATTGGATAAGCAATTCACAAAGAAACAATTGGAGGATATATGTATGTCTGCTAAATATGCAGCAAAGTCTATAAGATTTAAGACCATTGCTTGGAAGAGTTTGGATAGGTATTTTTATACCCCAAGCAGACTCCAAAGAATTCTTCCTCAAGTAGACTGCAAATGTTTGTGGTATGATGGAGAAGAAAGAGATAATTGAGAACATATTTTTTGGGAGTGCAATAAGATGGCAGACTTTAAAAATTCCCTGCACACTACTCTGTTAGAAATACTGGGTGAGCAAATTGGTGTAACTAAGGAAATTACTTTTTCTGCTGTGATACAGAATCAAAATTGTGAAGACATAGTTGGCCTTGCTGAGTTTAATTCTGGTGGCTGCCAAACAAGCAATTACTAGAAAATGGAGATCAAAGTCAAAGCCAACTGTACACGAATTAGTGAATATAGTAACAGAGAAAAATAACGTGAAGTGAGATCTTTAGAAAATGTTAGGACCAAATTACATAGAAAAATGGGAGTTGTGGGAACAATACATGGAGAATAATGTTTTGGAGGAGGAGTGAGATATAAGGGAAGGCAGAAATTGAATGAGTTATATAATGTTTGTCTAACAGTGACTGTACAGGATTATATTTGATGTATAATGTTTGCAATTAAAAATATGTTGACTAATCTATGAACCTATGAACCTATGAACTTATGATATGGTTTAGCTTAATTTATACAAATGTATAATTGCCTATGTCATAAATGATGTCCAAAAATTATTTCAAATTTAAAAAAACATACTTTAGATCCAGTAGCTTTTGATGGCCTATATAATTCCACAGGAAGTGCCAGTGCTCACAACCATCGCATGAACATGAAATACATTTAGGTATAAGATCAGTCATCCTTTTCAATATCATACTGAACTTCAATAATTTTAGATGAAAACCATATCTCATGTACCAAAGTGCTACAACTGGAGTGTTCCTTTTCACTGAGAGGGAGATGGCAACCTTCAAGTGTGTATAGCATCTATCATATAGAGTATAAGCACACATATTTATTATTTGTGTAGATAAGCCACTCCATGCCATGCAAATGTTTAATAACAGGAATATTAAATTCCTTTAACACTTACAGTGAAGCCTGTTTAAGAGGAGAGTAAGTCCATTTTGCTTCACTTTCCTTTGCAGTCTATTTTTTCAATCAGTACACTTTTTCACAACACTACGTACATTTTACAGTAGACACATTATGTACAGTGGTAGGAGAAAGGATAAATGGGAGCAGGAGTGGTCCCAGCACTGAGCCTTGTGGCATACCACTAGTAAGTGGCCTCTTGCTGGAAGTTGAATCCCCCACTTTAACCACACGTGTTCTGCCCTTGAGCCAATTTGCTATCTATCTGGTGATAATAGGGATTTATGCCATTTTGTCAGATGACTTATTTTGCAAAAAAAGTCCACCAGATTTAATAGACATTACCTGCCTTGATAAAGCTGAATTGGGTCCAGTGTTTGGAGGTTTCTTGTGTCTTTATTTATCAGGTCCACGATTATTCTTTCCATGGCCTTACAAATTAGACTAGTTGAGCTTATGGGTCTGTAATTTCCTAGGTCAGTTGACAGTCCTCACTTATGCACAGGAATGTCCATAGCTGTTCTCCACAGTATCTCAACAAAGCCGGTCCGGAGGCTGTGGTTAAATAGAGATCCTATTGGGTGTGATAGGTCCTAACTTATTTAAAAAGCAACCTGGTATATTGTTGGATCCCATTGATGCCTTGATTTTAGCTTTAGAGAGCACAATGTCTACCTGTTCATTGGTGATAATTGCCAGAGAAGTAGTGGAGGGCATTTCTTGGGGGAGAACTGGGGGTGATGGGGAAGTAAAGTTTGAGCTGAATTTATCAGGCAGCAGATTTGCTATATTGTCTGCCTGAGTATAGGAGATGCTATAACTAATATTGCACAGTGTTGAGTGTTGTCCCTAAGACTACACACTTAGCTGAAAAATGTCTTCTGGGTATTCTTATCTGCTTTCCGAGACTTGACTGGTTCCCTAATTCACTTATTTATACTAATGAGGGACTTATTTCTGTATTGTGTATATTCTGTCTTATTTCTCAACAGGATTTCCTTTCTTTGTTGTACAGCCTATTAAGACCAGTAGTCCACGAAGGTGGCTTGTTTTGCAGTTTGGCCTGGGCTTGTTTTGGTTCTGTACTGACATTTCTATGCAGTTGTTTATGTAGTAATACAGGGTTTTTGTGTGCTCCTCTGCATAGGCTTCTGTGTTTTCTGGATTTGGGACAGCTTGGAATCTAGCTATGCCATCTCTTAATATGATATAGTTTACCTTAGAGAAGTTCTTAAAGTTTTTGGGGTCCAGTGGGGGGGGTCTAGTATTGCCTTAATTTCTAGGGAGACAACTTTGTGATCTGATCTTACCAGTCAAGACATCACATGGGGGGCATGAGAGCAGCACTCTTTCAAATTTGTGAGTACCAGATCTAGGATGTTGGGTTTGGTTTTGGGTTGGATGATGAGTGATTCAAGTAACTCTAGGGATGATTTGTGGGTTTTCTGGTTCATGGTGGAGGACCTGTAGATCACAAGAATATGGTTATGAGTTGTTCTCATAGTCATTTGGACATGGAGTAGCTCAAGCGTGTCATATTGTTTGACCAGCCTTAAGGTGAGATTATCCTTTGTCTAGATAGATACACCTCCACTTTTCAATCTTTCATGTCAGTGAGTGAAAAGAACATCTGATAAACGTTACAGCCATGCACTGTGGGAGTGCTGTCCATTTCTTTAAATCATGTTTCAGTAACTGCACAGAAGTCAGTATTCTCCAGGGTGAGAAGATGTTCTAGAGAGTGTAGTTTCTTGTTGACACTCCTAGCATTGAGCAGTAATACCTTTCGCTTGTCCTGAGTAGCATTTGTTATGTTAGAAGATTTGTCTATTTGGTAATGCCTGAAAAAGGCAATATAGGGGTGGATAATGTTTTTGTCAATATCTGAAAGCCTAGAGGTGACAGTTGAAGACCACCCCAGCAAAGCAGTGTAGTTTTTCGGCCATGTCCTCCCAGGCAGAAAAATATTGGGCCCCTTTAGAATGACACCAGTAGCTAAGCCAATTGTTAAAGTCTATCATTTTCTCTCTGCATTGTGGCATCATCCTTGCAGAGGGTAGAATGCTCGCTCAATGTTAGGCTCATATCTGCCTGCAGCACATATTCTAAGAGTTTATTCATGTCTCTCTTCTTATAGTCCAAAGCAATACATCTCAGGTCATTTATTCCCACATGGACTATGATTGTGTCATACTGGTACTTAGAGGTGAGTGACCTGAGTACTTGCATGATCTGCCACATCTTGGCCCCTGATAAACAACAAACTGTAACTTTCTCTTTGACCACCCTTGTAAGGGAGACTTTGATGTGTTTCACAATGGAGTCACCTATGACCAGAATGTTTGGTGGTGAAATGTTTCGTCTTATAGGCTTGGTAGATGAGACACAATGAGATGCAGCTTTATGCATTGTGCTGGTATGTGTCTTGTATGTGTGAATGTGGGGTTTCTGAGGACTGCACCTGACAGGAGTTTGAGGCTTGGATAGTTTACATGTGAGCACTTCTGCACATATAATCTATGTTTGTGACCCTTTGTGGTGCAGTGAATGCTGTGTGTGAGTCACTGACAACCTGTCTGTTGCGTTTTGTGTCTGTATGTGAGAGTCTGGCCTCCAGTAGCAATGTGTTAGTACAGCTGTCACATACTGTGTTTGTCTATTGGAGAATTAAGTTGTTGCCAGTGCACATGAGGCAACTGTGACACTGCCTCAGGATGCCCATGTGCACCAAGCTGGAAACAGGCAAGGTAGGAAACTGCCCATCTCTGGTTGCCAGTCTTACTGTACTTGCTAAGGATAGGAGTGCATGGTGTTTAAAAGCAGACAAGAGGGGTGCTTACTTGATGTACTCTGCAGCTAACCTAGACTGTGATGCTGCCCAGCACCCAAACCAGATGCCCACTGAGCAGTGATTATCTTGGGTACTATGATAAGGTAATGTAGATTTTAATAGTCCTAACTGAATATGTAAGTGCTGCTCACCACACTAACTAGCTGACTGGTGAGTGCCACGGGATGAGGTAAAGTTTCATGGTAGTTTTAAAGGGAATCTTCAGGTTCTGTTGTTTGCATATATATAAGGCACCACTAGCTGCCAGTGGGTGAAGAGCAGCTTCTTGCAAACTTGAGACTTAGCTATACTCAGAAAAAGCAGGTTTAACATTAACTAAGCCCACAGGCCAATCAGATAAGCACACAATGAGTTTTCTACCAGTAATTCCCAGCTGAGATGAGTAAAATCAGCCCTCTCCTGCCACAAGAGTGCAGACTTACACTCTATTAAAGTAAAATGACTGGTTTGGTGCACAAGTGTTGAGGAACAATGAACAGATGCCAGAAACTAACTTAACAATTCCAAAGACATGCACCTGGAACATTTCTTCCCAGGCTTCTGTTGAAAATGGGTTCTGCCCAGTCAGACTTTTCCAGTAAACAAATGTTAAATAAATAAAAGTAAATAAACAATTCACTAAATACACTGTAATTAGTACAGAAAAGCAGCCCTTATTGCAGTTTTAGAGACAGCTTGAACTTTGAAAAGGTACAGAAAACAATTAAATAACACAGTCAACCATCACAGTAGAAGAAAATAAACAGTGCAAGCACAAAAATGATACTTAGATTCATTTTCTTAGCCTCAGAGGGCTTCAGATGCTTGCAAAATCACTCAAAGTGTCTGGAGTTGTCGCCAAATGATGAGCAGTTCTGGATAAGTTAGCCAGAGTAGAGGATTTATTAGGGGCCACAAAATAGATTTTCATAGACATCATAGACAGATTATCAGATTTGATTAGGTATACAATAGGTATATTGATCTGTATACTTACATAGCGTAATATGAAACTCATAATGACAAACGTAAAAGAAGATCTACACTTTACTTAATGCATAGGGGCCTGGAACTATTTACTTAATTCATAGGGGCCTAGAACTATTTAATTTACTTATTTTGTGTTGATGAAGTTGTCTTACTAGAAGTATAGGCTGTTTCAATGAAACCCAAATATTATGTTTGAAAATTCTAGCTGAGTCCACTAAAATCTATTGCTTTTTTATAAGGTGCTTGTGATCCTTAGCATTCCATTCAACTACCATTATTTCATAAAAATTGAGAACTTTATTTAATCTTCGTTTGGATGAAATCTCCTCAGATCTGCAGTACTCCATCATGCTATATTATGCTGTTAGTAATGAAGTATGAAACTTAATCATCTCATGTGGAAACAAACCCACAGCTTTCTGTTCTCTTTAGCAGCAAAGGTGAGTGGACTATTTGCTGAGTCGCTGACACAACACATGGCGTATTGAATAATCTGGTAGCAAAAGGAAAACCTTGATGGAAATCCTTTCAGAACACTGTGCATGTTTTACAGAGCCATTTGAACCAGAGTCCATCCCCACTTGCTGAACAGTTTTGATCCCATAAAATAAATCAAAGAAAATATATCTCATAAAAGAAAACAAAGAAGACAAAGGCAAATTTGAGTTTGAAGCAAACTTGTGTAAATTGGTCAAAGCATTACTGTTTCTAGAGAGAATTTTCATATACAAGATGATGCCTGGAATGGACCTTCTTTTTGTCTCCACTGCATATAAATGCTCATATGAATGCTCATATATTCACAAATGTAATTTTCTTGGTGTTCTGCCAACATAAAATGCTTGGCATGATGTACAAAGAGATAAATAAACTACAAAGCTGTCCTTACAAGTTTAATGACCTAATATCCTAGCATTCACTTTCCTTATATTGACTTAATTCATATTTGTTTCTAAATGTTGACAATAATTCAAGTAATAACATTTAAACATCCCATTATTTAACAGTCTTCCTGTCTTCTTGAAGTCCAGATTTATATTATTTAGCTTTTTGTACATCATGCCAAGCATTTTATGTTGGTAAAACATTCAGAAAATTACATTTCTGAATATATGAGGATTTCCATGCAATGGAGACTTGACATACCTATCAACCTCTTAAAGCAAGAAATTTGGACAAAGCCATAAATAAAAGTGGGACAAAGGCCCAAAATATGGACAATTTTTAAATACTGCTCTTACAAACTTAGAAAGTTGATAGCATAACAAGTTTTGCATTACCATGAATTTTCTGAAGGGTATGAAGTCAGAAACTCAAATGTTTGTCATTATTTTCTAACTTCAGTCTTTAATAATTTGCCACTAATTTGCCAGATAACCATAATTTTATGAAAAACAGGCAAAAATCTGGACATTCTGCAAAAATCTGTACAGTTGAGAGGTATGAAAAAGGAATGTCATTTCCTGGCATTGTATGTGAGAATACTGCTTTCTAGGAAGAATGACTGTAATATTGAACAACATGCAGTACTGTATGGTATGCATGACGAAAATATATGTTACAGATTTTTACCAAAATCAAATTTAAATCTAGAATAAGCATAACAAAAATTGCAGTGTCCTTGGATACTATGGAACTCCAACATTAATTGACTGACTATACTGTTAACTATGTTGTCACATTCCCTTAAGCAGCTAAGCTAATTGTTGGCTTAGAGGAACATTTTGTTTGTTTTCTGTAAAGTACAATAAGAAGGTTCCCAGTGAAAGAAAATGGAAAAGGCAGATTAACAAACAATACAGTACAAATAATGGGTAGAGTGCATAATGTATACAGAATATGCTTGTCTGAATTTGATCCTGCAACTGATGATAATTTAAACTACAACAAATTCAGTATAAGGACTATTGCAGTTAAGAATCCAAGAGACATGCTGATTCCAGCACTGGTGTTAGAGATGAAGTTGATTATGGATGTAGAAGCAATGTCACAAGTATCTGTTGCTTTTGTAAATGCTATAAAATTGTTTTCCCCAAATATCATTATGAAAAAAAAGAACTCTATTTTGAGGTGTTTCTGGTGAGAGGTGAGTACATAAAACTATCATTTAAAAATAAAACACAAATTGTGTATCTGTATATGTATCTGTATCTGTATCTATATCTATATCTGTATATATCTAGCCAAGAAAGATTACTTTTATTTTAGCAGATAATGAATGTCTTTGGCAAGTGGAAGTTGACTTTTATCTTGTACCTTTGCACAAAACCGAGTTTGACTGACAAGGTTCAGTTAAACAATTCACTGATGCAGAAAAAAGACAAAGTGAATAAAACAGAGAAAATGGCTTTCAGTGTTGCAACATAAAAAAATTCCTTTTTTGAACAGGCAAATGCTAGCAATGAAAAAAAAAATCACTTCACTGAACAGGCAAATTCTAATAATGAATGTGGCAAACAAGAAAAGTATGTAATCCCTGTAAAGCAAAACAGATGTTGGGAATATCTCTTCCAATCTACGGAACCTGAAAAAATTCAGACATTGCAAAGAACTGGATCAGTAGGATAATGAAGCCACAACAAATACCTCAATGGCTCTATATGAAGGATCTAAAATGATTTGATGGCAAAATACAAATGTTGTCTCTTAATGGTTGCAGCTAAAATAAAAATAGAATTTTCATATTTAAGCCATAGCACTATTCTGCTATAAGAATTTCCAGTTAAAGAAACCCCTATCTTGACTGTTTCAAAATGACCAACAGAGTGTAAAAACATAATTGTTCATCGATATTGAGCAGGCTGAGCTGAAAATCCAAAAAGTGATTCCAATAGCAATTTCTATGGATTATGAATGTCTTCTAAAATACTTAACAAAATATTTAGATCTTTAGAGCACTGTACCAAAAATAATTTCACTAAAAAATTGAAAACCAGTGTAAACTCTTTGAATCCAGTAAGCGAACCAATATATATGAAAGGATAGGTACCCAAACACATATTTAGAAATGATTGAACCATAGATGGAAAGATGACCACCCCTCCCACTATAAGAAGATAGATGATAAAACCAAAGAACATAATCAGATTCATTATACTTTTCATGGTCATGACCAAACATGAATGGATGACCAGGATGGCCATGCAGAAGCTACCAGATAAGAACTGACCAGGTTGGATAGCCAGAAGGAGATTATCATAAGAGTATAACCTCAACCTATCTTGCCAAACCTGCCCTTATCAGTTGTCTGGTACCACATTTCTGAGTTAGGAATTCTACCCAGACCAGAGTTCCAGGATGACTTTAGTGAATCACTAGGTCAGATGACAGAACTGTAATGCATTGAACTCAGTGATTAAACTCCAAATTCGAAAAAAGACAAACCAGTAAAGTGGCAGATTGGCATGAGACCCAACCTTACCAAATGTTAAGCACCCCTGGTTAAGGTTGTTAAGGTCAGTTCTAGCACCAGACAGTAAAATCTGCCTGTGATGACAACCAAATGACAGTGGCAGAACAAAAGATTTTTTTCTGCCAGCTATCCATGCCTATAATGTGTCCCTTATTTCTTCTAAAAACTTAGAAAGTTGCTAGGATAACAAGATGAGTTAGCATGCATTTTCTGAAGGATATGAACACTGAAACTCAAATGTATGTAATTATTTACTGGCATCATGCCTCTGTGGTTTGTCCAAAAATCCAGAAAAATGAACCAATAATCTAGGTATTCTGCAAAAACCTAAACAATTGAGAGGTACACAGACTGCATTACATTGCCTTTCTGACAGTCTTCTAAGTGTTTTACTGCTTTGAAAGCTGGCAAAACACTTGTTTTATTTCCCTCTAATATATAGTACATGGAGCAGATAAAGCTCTATGCACTACAAAGAATTATGATCATGTGACCCATCATAACCCAGAATTATGTGTGCCCAACCTGGATGCCAAAATTCACCTGTCGAGCTTCACTCTCAAGATGAATTTTTTGGCATACATGTTTCGAACACATAATACAACAGGTTATGATTGGTGACCCAGTCATAACCCACTGTATTATGCCAGGTGCTTGATAATAAAAGTAATACTAATGAACTCCAGAGAAACTTTGCAAAGTACATAAAGTTTCGCCTTGCCAGGTTTCAACTGGCAAATTTTGATTATGATATTTCAGTGCAAAAGTTATATATCACATCCCAAATTTTTTCTCCACGTAATTAGAGCCACATATAAGTTAATAAGCTGCTTGCTGTAATACTACTGAGTGTGTTCCAGTTTACTAAATGTTTTTATTGCCTTTGAGAACTTGACTCGGAAGACATGAGATGAAGAGCATGCATTCAGTAGGGGGCATGCACAAAGATTAATGTCTGCTTGCATAACTGGTTGTTGCATACCTTTCTGTACAGTTTAGTAAGCGGTAAACTACATTAAACCTTTTTAAGAGCTGACCTGCCTTTATTCAGGTTTTTTGCATATTTGGTGTTGGTTTGATATATTATATTTTTAGTTTTTTATTCAAAAATACCTCTTGTTACAGAGACCTTTAGTAGTAGCATTAATTTCCATTAAGCAGTCTGTTGTCTTTTATTGATTTTTCAGTCAACATTCTGCCTTACGTCAAACCCTCAGATACATAGACACTTGTATGTAGAGATCCACAGATATATAAATACATGTTCTGTTACTGTTTTACATGGAATTGATGTCCAAACAACATTTTCAAAAGTCACTCTTTTTCAGACTTAGATGGTTGGTGTTCTACCAATGACTGAGGTAGAACCTCCGTAGACTGTACAATGCCATGATTTGAGAATCACTTGATCAAGGGGGTAGAAGATTACATTAATTATGCAGTTATGATTTTAGTGTCCATTAGCAGATCTGGCAGTAAGCAAGGTCAAAGGTGGATGATGCATGTTAGCACCACAGGGTAGTATCTGGAAAATTATTTTCCATAGCACATGATGTTGTGTACATATATAGAAAGTTAAAACTTATACATTTCCACACAGCTGGTACAGTTATATTTTGTTTTCAAGCCTTTACATGGCACTCACATGAAACTATTCTGATGAAATAAATGCTTTTTTATGTGGCTTTCCTTACTACTTTGTTGCTGTTGTCTAGTAATGCTACAGTACGAGCAAACGATGAATGACTAATGATTGGCTTAGTTTCTGACATAATTTTCAGGGGGTGCAATATTTGTCAGCATGGAAGGAGATGGCCAACAGACCACACTGCTTTGCCAGGGATAGTCTGCACCTCCCCCCTCTAGGCTGCTAAATATAAGCTAAAACATTGTCCTCCCCATAGTGCCTTTTTTAGGCAATGCCAAACTGAAAGTACTTCTGACATAGCAAACTGAAACCAAGAAAAACTAAAAGTGTTACTGCTCAGGGCTAGGAGTCTAAAAAAAATCCACTCTCTAGAAACTCTCTTTACCCTAGAGAAAGCTGATATCAGTGCATTCACTGAGGCATGGTTTAAAGCCCTGGAGAGCACACTGATAGTGCAAGGTTATAATGCCTTCCACACATTTAGACCAGCTACCACACAGACAGGGACTAAAAGTGGAGGTGTCTCTATTTACATCAGAAATAAATATACCTCAAGGCTGCTCAAATAGGACAGTGTCCCTGAGCTTCTACATGTTCAAATCACCATAGGCAAAATCCAATACCACTTCCTTGGAAGCTACAGATCCCCCTCTATGACCGAGGAGACCAATACCATATAGTTAAACTTAATGGAAACACTCACCATTCAACCCAATACCATGTTCATGGGTGACTTTAATTACACCACTATTAACTGGGTAACACCAAACTCAGAGGCACAGATTCCTGGATTTTGTAAACACAAACTCCCTGGACCAGATTGTCAATACACCAACCAGGGGTACAACCATACTGGATCTGGTCCTCAGTAATATGGGAGAGTGCTGCATACCCCTTAGTGCAATGTCTTCTCTTGTAAGGTCAGATCACAAAATGGTCTCTTCTGATGTAAAAAAAAAACTGGAATCCCAGCTTACCCCAGAATATTCAAGAACCACTCTAAGGCTAACTTCCTACTATTAAGTGATAACCTAGCAAAATTTCAAGCCGCCATAAACCCAGAGAACACTGCTTCAAAGAAACACTATACAAGCATGTTAAAGGAGCACTATCTCAGATTTTTTGCTAGAGGAGTTTGTTTACATTTGAGTATTGTGTGAGTCACATGTTCACCCAGAGGCAAGGCTTTTAAAGAGCCTTGTTAGCATATTGCAGGTCATATTACACAAACTCTCAGTGGGGGATGATAGGAAGTGCTAAAACCTTACAGTTGATTGTCTTTTTGTTTTTTTCTTCCCCCACCCAGGGACAATTAGGTTTACTGAATGACTGGATTTTACTCAGCTAGAGATGCTGTCTTGCAAAACTGTGTCTAATTATTCAAGCATTGGCAGTAGTATGTTTGTTTCATGCTTGTTGCTACAAATCCTTTTCCCTCCACTGGTAATTATTCTTCATATGGTCTGTTATAAGTGTTGCATATTAGTGTGTCTGTATTCATGTAGGTACATGTTTATAATTATGCAGATTTTGCCTCATTTTGCAGCACAGCATTGCTTTGTACAGCTGTGCATTGTAAAGAAACGTGTTGAGTATCAAATGTCTGCAGCTTTGGCCATGAATCTAATCACTGCTCTAAAAGTATTTTCTCATTATTAGCTGATGCCGCATGTGGTCCTTCAGACATCACCAAATAGACCAAATAGACCAGCAAAGCAGCACAGAGTTCAATAAATTTATTAAATACTTGTGTCTATAACAGACTAGTTTCGGCAAACAACCTTCTTCAGTGTAACACAATGTAGTCAATATTGGATATTGGGGGACATTGAACCGTTGTGGTGATATTTCACATTATATATCAACCTTCATGAGCGGGATACCTACTTTTGGGGACATTTGGGATCGTGACTGTTGAGTGGAACATTTTGTTTATGGCATTTGGAATACAGCGACGTCTACTTGGAAGCGGTCTGGACTTATTCATTTTGTCTGAACTTATCTGATTTAAACAACCTACGGACTAAAGTGATATGGACATTCTTTGTGTTTATTATACTTTAAGTGGTGAAATTGTTGTTCATGTATGTTCAGATGTCAGTAAGTGTGTTTAGTGTTTAACGACACTTGAATTGAAGTAATACCATACTTCGAGAGTTGGGCATGGTCTTATATCAGTATGCTTTATAACTCGGGGATGCATCAAACATGTTTTTGAACACTTGCTGATTTTTTACATTGCTTAACCTCATGGGCCTGTAACTACGGAAAGTGTTTTTGAACTTTAAATATTATGTTTTGGGGGAACGAGGTGTAAGACATTAAGATATACTTAGATATATCCAAGGTACACTTTGGGTATACTGAATTGGTGCATTACTTCATTGTTTGCCTATGTCCAATGTGTATTTTATACATGGCATACATAGCATTTAGGGATTAATCAAACATTTATACGAACAAAACTAACTTCTATACTGTTCGTTTCTTTTGGCCGGTATTTACGGAAAGTGTTTTGTAGCACATTTGTTATGTGTTGTAGTGCTTAATGACACCTGAATTGAAGTAATAACATACTTCGAGAGTTGGGTATGGTCTCATATCAGGAGGCTTTACAACTTGGGGATGTATCGAACATATTGTTGAATATTTGCTGACTTTCTACATTGCTTATTTTTATGGGCCTGTAACTATGGAAAGTGTTTTGATCTCTAAATATTATGTTTTGGGTGAATGAGTTGTAAAATATCAAGATATATCTAAGATATACCTAAGGTATATATCTGGCATACTGAAGTGACCATTTAGGGTTATATCAAACATTTATATGAACCAAACTATTACCTATACTGTTCATTTCTTTTGGCTGGTACTCAGGGAAAGTGTTTTGTAGCATACCGGTTATATTAGGGATGTAGGAGGGTGTCAGATCCCTAACAGGACTAAGATATCTGTTGGGTTTATTCCAAATTTTACAGTATTTTTGTGTTTTAGCATGATAATATGCATACATTTTTGGATATAATTATTGGACGACATCTATCTTGCAATTAGTGCAGGACTGGGATCTGGGACCCTTACGTTGTGTAGGGGGACTGGAATTCTAAATATTATATGTCTCCTACAACCAATTTTTTTGGATTAGAATTACGATTCTTATTATAAGCATTTGATATAACCTTTTGGTATACGGACTGTTTAGAATTGAGTTGTGAACAGTATTTGAATTTTGACTCTCTAATTGTGGTTAGAACTATATACAAAATTTTATAGGTTTGGACAATATACGTGTTTATATCTTGTGTGTATACCTTTATGGCTCGTTGCTGGAACAATAATTAGCCTAATGACTACATAGCGTATTATATGATTGTGCACTACTATCTATGATACAGGATATTTTTACATGTACCTGTTTTTACACCTGCCAGTGTACAAGTTACATTTTATTCATTACTGTGATCATTAGACAGTGTGCGAATGGAAGCCTAAAACATTGAATGTTTAGAATCACTGACACATCTAGCTTTTTGCCTTTGGATGGGTCAGCCAACTGGTGTATGGACACCTGTATAGGTGCCATGGTGAATTGGACCTGGTTGGTATCAATACACATTATGTTTATGACCTAAACATACTAATAGAGTCACAAACAGCAATGATATAAGAAACTTTTTCACATAATATACCGGGGAAATATTGGTATGAGTCTAGTAGATATAATTCATAAGTAAGTTTCTGATTATCTTCATGACAATCCTATAACATTCCTTAGCATAAGGGTGCTTTGGACCTTAGTATGTATTATACATACAATATTTGATATGATTCTTTGAAGGTATAATACTAAATAGGTTGGATGTATAATTAAACCGGGCCACATTTGTGATTCTCCCAACATACAAGTATAAGAGGGACAACAATGGTTGTGATTTGTTACATGTTGTTTGATTTTGAGTGTTGGGAATTATAGTGTCTTTAAAAAGTTTAACAAACCAATGGATATACCATATATATGGCTGTACTGATTTATAGCAGAATTTATGTTTTTTGACTCTGTTAGTCATTGCCATTTATCTATTCAGAAACGAGCCACTGCTCGGTCCCCCAGTCTTGATTAAAAAATTTGCTCTGTTACCTACTCAATATTGTTGTATGTGTTAATTGGATGAATATTTTATATAGATACCAACAGAGAACACATCAAGTATATGGTGACCAGTATAATTATTTAGCTGAGAGAGGGACTTTGTATTATCTATGAAAGTCTTTTCTAATAGATAATTTAAACTGAATTTAATATGGCTTATATTTGTTTCCAACATTGATCATTTGACTCACACATCTTTATTAAACTTTTTTGGGTTTTGAATACATGGTATTCTCAATACCCATTGTGTTTTGATCTTCCAGTTCTGTAATACTCATAGTGGTTTGTTGTGGCATTGCAAACAGTTGTTGTTTATAGTGGACAGTTATGTCCATTCGAGTGTATAGTACTGAATCTTTGGATTAGTGTTCAACTATTGGTTAATTTAGATTGAATTATTCCGACGTTGTGTTCTTATATCTCATGTATTAGTCAATGGTGGTATAACAATATTACAATTTACCACTAAGATATTTTGGTGTTCCACCTGATATAGGGATTTTTTTGACCTGTATTATTGTGTCACTTGTGCTTTCTGCCGCCCCTGTGACTCTCTATAAAGGATTAGGTGCTTAATTTTTCTCTCTGTTTGTTGCGACTGGGTACTTCAACTATTGTCACTTCTTTTGTCTAAGTACTATATTCCTTGGACATTTTTGTGCTCCATCAGTCTTCACTGGTAGTATAACTAAACATTGTTCACAACATGGATCTAAATACCATTCTATCTGGGTTATGTGCTGATCGGCAAGATATAGCAGTATTTGGCATTGAGAAATTGCCAAGCAATGATCCAGGTAATACGGCTCAGACCTCTTTGGCAGATTGTGATATGTTTTTCCATTCAATCACTAAGGCATTTAAGACTCTTAGATCAAACATTTGGCATCTCAAGTTATTTAAAGCATATTCGGCCCAAAACATGGCTCCCAGAGGATTACGAATACGAACACAACCTCTAGTGGGGAAGCCAGATGATAAACTAAATCAAGATTGGCAGGAGGCTCTTCAGACTGGATCCATGACATTTGTGAACATTTTGTTACAATATTACGAAAGGACAGTAGATTCCAATATATTGGAAATCAAAAACATATGCTCTGAGGTTCAAAAGTTTGAATCCTCCCCAAAATATCAGGATAATATCAAAAAATTATCTTCAGAACTGATGGAGCATGAAAAAACCTTAAAGGAACGTAAAATTAAGAAATTTCATCGTGATTTTTCCGATTATCAAAGGGGGAAACCATTTGATTTCAGTAGATCGGTCAGATTTGTGGATACCAATCAGGTTAGAACAGGGCCCAGTCGCACCAAAAATAAGGGGGAGAGCTCATATAGCACCTCTGGTGATGAATCCTCCCTTACTGATTTTGAGGCATCTGGGGAAAGAGTTTCACCTAACAGGAAGAAAACTAACAAAATTTCCCCTTTAGAGGGAGTAAGGGACACCGGGGCGGTAGAAAGCACAGAAAGACCAATCACTCCGGTCTCCCTTCAGGGTCTTCTGGACAATTTCTTGAAATAGCGGATACATCAGGGTCCACTCAGAATGTGTTAAATTTATCCAAGACCATACTGACAGATGAACAGGTTGCATTACTAAACAAGGGTTTGAACTACATTCCCTCATTTTTCAGCCAGGAATATCACATAGTACAGGATTTACAGGCTTTTTGTAGGAGATTAAATCTTAGACTGTTCTTTGAGGATAACCAGTCAGAACCATCTGAGGACTTCCGTTTTGGTAAGTCCTCATTCCAACCTCCTATGAATAAACACGTTTCCATTTTTATGGACAGTATTTTGAGGGATATTCATTTTGAGAATATGGGACATATCATGTTGGCTAGTAATCTAACTCCTGAAGACAGGATAGCTCTGAATACTTTGTGTGACAACAAAGACATAGTTATTGTCCCTGCTGATAAGGGAGGTGCGGTTGTGGTCTGGAATACTGCGGATTATGTCCAAGAAGGGCTAACCCAATTGTCAGATGCTAAGTGCTATATGAACATGTCTATAGACCCTACACCAGTATTTAAGGATGAGATTGATTCTTTTTTGCGGCTGGCCTATGAGGAGGGTATTATTAATAAGAAATGTTTGGATTCACTTATGGTTTCTGAACCATGCAAACAGATACTGTATCTTTTACCCAAAATTCATAAATCTTTAGTAAAACCACCAGGCAGACCAATAGTCTCAGGAATAGGTTCTTTGACCGAACCACTGTCGGCCTTCCTTACCAAATATCTTAAACCCTTATTGGAACACATAAGATCTAGGTTGCAGGACACCACTCAGTTTCTACAAATTATCAGGGAAACTCAATTGGAACCCGAATGGTATTTATGTACTTTGGATGTGAAATCATTATACACAAGCATACCACATTGGGCGGGTCTTCAATCTATACAATATTGGTTGGAAAGGGCTAACCTATATTCACCGGGCTTTAACACTCTTTTGATATGTATGTCTGAACATGTGTTAAACAAGAATGTTCTGTATTTCCAAGGCCAATGCTACTGGCAGCTACAAGGAACAGCTATGGGGGCATCCTTTGCCCCTATATACGCTGACCTATTCATGGCCTATGTTGAAGAATATATGATTTATGATATATCACATAACATCTTTCAGGTGGAAATGGACATTTGGAGACGTTACCTGGACGACTGCTGGTTGGTGTGGCGGGCTGATGTGTGTTACCTAAGGGAATTTGTTGAGTATCTTAATGATAATGTCTGGGGACTTGAATTTTCCGTGTCATATGATAGAAACAGCATTAGCTTTTTGGATGTCACTGTATATAGGAACTCAGACAATACTTTGTCCACCAGGGTTTTCCGTAAATACCCGCAATATAATACCTTGTTACACGCATCAAGTTTACATCCCCGTCACACCATCAGGAGTATTCCTATATCCCAGTTCATACGTATCAAACGGCTCAGTTCAAATATTGAGAAATACCAAGTGGCCAGTAGGGATCTCGGTCGAAGATTTACCGATAGGGGATATGACAGATTTGATATTCTGTCTGCACAGAGTAGAGCAAATAGTCTTGAAAGGGATGACCTATTACAATATCACAATAAGAACAAAAATCAATCATCTCGCAGTACATGTGTCAGATTCATCACCACATATGGTAGAAACGTTAATATGATCAGAAACATTATTAACAAACATTGGAATATTCTACTGGCTAATGAAAAGCTACGAAGTATCCTGGGACCTCGTTGTCTTTTCTCATATAAACGAGGTAAAACCTTAGGTTCTTACTTTTCACATTTCAAACATATGGCAAGTGGGGGGACGACCCATAAACAACTGACACTTCATGGTGATGAACTTATTGGTTCATTCCCTTGTGGCCATTGTGGATCCTGCCAGTATATGCTTAAATCCAAGGAGTTTACCAGTCGCAATACCAGTAGAATTTTTGACATTAAGGTTTTTGGTAATTGCAGTAGCGATTGGGTGGTGTACCTGGCCTCGTGTTACTGTGGGGGATTTTATGTTGGACAAACCTCGAGGGCTTTGAGATTCAGGATGAATGAACACCGTAGCGATATGAAAAATCATAAGGAGACTAGTGCTCTATATCAACACACATTAAAACATCCTCAGGCTAGGTTTACCTTTATGGTTATTGACCGCATTTCTGGAGATAGAACCAACAAACAGGGCTGGCATGGGTTACTGGACCAAAAAGAGAAATACTGGATTACTACATTGGGGGGTTTATTTCATCCTGGATTGAATGACCATTTATAGGAGAAGTTGGTTATAGGAGAAGTTGGTTATTTGACAACATTAATGTTGATATATCTGACTCCAAAAAGTGGACTACATTTCTTTAGGTTATCCTTCATGTAGGGATAATGATCACTTAGCATCTTGGCTGGTACTGATCATGGGCCCTACTCTAATCATACATAGCATATGGACTATGTGCATGTGTAATATAATGACCAATTTGAACCAATGTGGTCATATAAGCTTAACACAGTCTTTTATTCAGTATCTCAATCAGTTCCACATATTAACATACTTGTTTAGATCTTGGTGGTTAAGAATGTGTCTTTTGATTTCTATTTTTCAATACCTAATTGAAGATTCACAGCATGGATCATTTAGTATGTATAATGGCATACCCATATTCATTTATAGGTGTATACTCACTTCATTCCCTGTATACATACGCCTTTGATTTCCCCATTGTTCTGATACAGATTGTTTAGGCCTTCTACCTTAAGTACTCGATATCCAACATTTTTGGTGCTTCAAATGAATAATTGTTGAAAAGCTAAGGATTATGGCTATACATATATAGACTGATATAATATGAGTATATGACTGGATGGATAGGCCATATCATTTAAATAAGTGGTCCTATCTTATGTACATATTTTTTGAGATGTTCACGCTAATTTTCAGGACTGTTTTCACTATTATTTTAGACAAGATATTAATACATAGTTGCATTTACTATTACATTATCAGTCTTGGAGGTTAACGACACATATTTTGGGCTTAATCTTTGGTATAAGCCTTACATTGTGGATGTTGCTGATTTTTATTTTTTATTTTTTATTCTTTAATTTTCAATTTTCATTTTTTATTCTGTACACCCATATATATTCATATATGCATATTCATTGCGATTTCCTATATATATGCTCTATTTTTCCTCAATTTTGTCAGTCCATTTAATTTGAGCACCTGATGTATTATACATTTGGTGCTTTTGATGAAGATTGGCTTAGTAGCCAGTGCTAATGGCTATCCAAACACAGTTTTTTATTAACATGAGTATGAGGATGGATATACCATAATATTATAACAACTTTTCAATTCTATGTATGCACCTCTTTGGGGTGTTTAGCCTTACATTCAGGAATGACTTTGTTAGTATATACAGTACCCTTTGCATTTTTGTATGAAAAAATGAAGATGTTTCAAATTTATTAATATTCATGAGCAAATGATTGTGATTGGCTCTGGATAAGTACTTAAAAGATGATTAAAATGGAACTTGACTACATTGTGTTACACTGAAGAAGGCTGTTTGCCGAAACTAGTCTGTTATAGACACAAGTATTTAATAAATTTATTGAACTCTGTGCTGCTTTGCTGGTCTATTTGGTCTATTTGGTGCTGGTTACATGGTTTGGACCGTGCAAACCCTCGTGCATAGGACTTGGTATGTCCTTCAGACATCACACCATAGCTACCTGTCTAATGATTCTATCCTACTGAATTTCTTTTCTCACTTTTTCTACCATCCGTTGTGGTAAAATGTTTTGAACTTTCACACCTTTCCTGAATGTTTGACCGAAGTACAGTTAGTTTACATTGACCTAGCATTTGAAAGTTGAGGTAAATGCAGTGTACATTTCCCATATACTTTTCAGTGCCATTCCCATTATATTACAGTGGGTAATTAGAGGGGTACTTTGTTACTAAGGCAGCAAAAGTTAAGTTCTGCAACCAAAATCTCATGCCATCGATTACCCTATATTTTGACAAGTTATAGTAGCTACTCTTCTATATATGCATGTAACACAGAATCTGTTTATATTCTTGTGGTTTGAAAATAGCCTCTACATGTTTTACTGACAGAGTTGCAGTTCAAGGCATTCTTGAATATCTATAAATGTTGTATTTACTACATATGTGAGAATACAGGTCTTATACTGAAACCACGTATGCAGTGCACGTAACTGTTTACTTCAAGGTTACTACTGTAATTATCTTCATTTTCTCCAAGGGTTCCCTGTTATGGCTGAGTTGCATTGCTGACCAGACTACTTACCCACTTACCAATATGGCACTAAGCAAACGTGTCTTTGCACATATAAATATAATGAGAAAAGTAATGTAGTTCATGGTACCCAAAGAACAGCTCTGTAGAAAGTAGATTCAAGTCTCAAAAAATACCAGTGTGGTCACCACGGCTGTAGTCATAAAATGATTTATTGAAGAATATATTGCTTAATAAGACTGTTTTATGGCTACAGCCGTGGTGACTGCACTAGTATATTCTGGGACTATATATATATATATATATATATATATATATATATATATCTATATATATGTAGATACATATATATATATATATATATATATATATATATAGTTTACTCTCAAAATTTTGGACAGCAGTTATGCGAACTGTGTTGGTCAAAAGATTACTTTCAAGTTCATGTAAAGCTGATGCAGAAAATATTCGACTGCACATCAGCGAATGCTAGTGTGCATTCGCTGTTGTGAAGTTGATGTTCTGATTGGAGACTGCACTACAGTGGGGAATGGGTAATTTTCTCTTTTCCTCTCTGTAGTACATTCTCGGATTTGGAATATATAATTAACAGGGAGTGTTGGGTGCAGGGGGGCTTGCCCCCCTGCAAAACATTTGTAGGACATCACCAGACACCAAGGTAAGTTGGGTAATGTCGATAATGTCGAATCTGAATTATCGACATTACTACTTTCATTGTGAGTGTACCCGCGGTGGTGGTGCTGTGGTAGCATTGTCGGCTCACAGTAAGACGTTGTCCGGTTCAATTCTCAGCTAGAGCGTCTTCTGCGTGGAGACATGCATGAATGGGTGTACCTTTGTTAAAGGTAGTGCGTCAGGCCTGGCAAGCCGGTACGTAAAAATCAACTGTCAATCATTAGCGGACTGGAGTTCCACTGTGGCGACCCCTAACCGGGAAAAGCCGAAAGACACAAACAAACTACTTTCATTGTGAGTCAACAATGTTTTTGTTGTTGTTTCACTTTCTACCTTTTTTTTTTAAGTTATTACTCTAAAAACTGTTTTTTAGAATTTTGATAGTAAGCGCGCACACACACACACACACACACACACACACACACATATTTATATATCTATATATATCTATATATATATATATATATATATATATATATATATACATACATGTGTGTGTGTGTGTTTGTGTGTGTGTGTGTGTGTGTGTGTGTGTGTGTGTGTGTGTGTGTGTGTGTGTGTGTGTGTGTGTGTGTATGGAACTTGATAGCACCCTACATTCTGGCATAATCGATAAGCTAAGCAAACAAAATGCAAACTCTCATGTTACCTGATAGATAACAAACTGGTTAATTAATGGTCATACACAAGTCTATTAGATGGCGAGCATGCTCTCTTCAAAAAATGGTATTTACTTTACCACTGTCAAGGCTGACATCAAGAGCTTGTAGTGTCGCTACCTCACCATCTCACTCTCACATTTTTCAGAAGGAACTAGCATGCAGCAATAAGTGGTGCCTGGAGCACATGCTAAAACTACATGCCAAGAAATGCAGCACCAGCACTATGTCTTTAGCCAAAACTGACTCCGTCATTAGGGACCTGAGCACTTTCATTGACAATTAGGTTTATATATATATATATATATATATATATATATATATATATATATATATATATATATATGTAGTTTACTCTCAAAATTTTGGACAGCAGTTATGCAAACTGTGTTGGTCAAAAGGATAGTTTCAAGTTCATGTAAAGCTGATGCAGAAAATATTCAACTGCACATCAGCGAATGCTAGTGTGCATTCACTGTTGTGAGGTCGATGAGACAGCTGTACCCAACAGGAAGAAGTACAGAACTAACTCAAAAAACAAGCCACCCTGATAGAATCAAAACATCAATAGGCTGTATAACAGAAGGAAGAAAATCATGGCAAAAATTAGTTGGGGCAGCACCCAGCAGGGTAAAAGCCCTGTCATCAAACTAAACAAACAACTCAGAGGACAAATAAAGTCTTCCAAAGCCAAATTTCTGATAAATTTGGCCTCCCAAGCCAAGGACAACCACAAGACATTCTTTAGCTATGTCTGCAACCTCAAAGGCAATACACAATTTTGTGCAAAGCACATTGCTAATGGAGCCACTTATAATGAGCCAGAAGATATAGCAAACCTATTGACCAACAAATTCATCTCCAGTTTTACACATCTCTCCCCTCAAACTTCCCTCAGGATATACCATCAAATATAAATCCCCCTGCTTTCACCAGGGAACAGGTCCTTTAATAGTGTCTCTAAGGTCAAGAACACTGCATCACTAGGCCCAAACAATATCCCAGGATGCCTTGTAAATAGCATGAAACATCACTTATCAGGTCATCTGGAATTACTATTTATATGGCTACCCCTTCTTTGGAACAGGCTCCCCATCCATGTGAAGCAAAGTTCCTCCTTAACCCAATCCAAGTGTAACTTGGACAATTGGATGGGGAACAGGAAATTTCATTCCTGGTTTGGCACCTTTATATCTAATGGACACAGACAACCTGTAAATGGTTCATCTCCCAGGGCCCTGTTTGTAAATATTTCATCTCCCAAGACCCTACTTCACTTATCAGGGGTACCAAAACTTGTCAGAGATTTGAGATGCATGGCTAGGCTTAAAACGGCCCTTGTGGTCATTTAGCCTGATAAACACCTATGAACCAATACAGAACTATTCCCCAGCATCTGCATTCATTTAAGTAAAAATGTACTGATACAGGCCTTGTGAAAAAGATGCCTCATACGCACAGCAGGCCCATCTCTGTTTTCTCACAAATTCCCCTTGATTTGATCAAAGATGACAGTAAGTAGCTACACTTATGGTTTCCATGGGAATAAATACAGGAAGAAGAGAAAACATCTGTCTACTGTTTATTTGTTTAAAGCACAAACTCACAGTATGCTGCTGGGATGAAAGGAAATCCTTTGTCACAGCTGTCAGAACACAAACATACCTGCTTCTTTGTATGTGTCCTGTAACAGGTGCAGTATTACACATGCTGTTTTACTGTGAATAACTCGCTTACAGGCAACAGGACTAAAACACTGTGTGCTGTCATTAGTGACAAGACCTTAATGTTTCTGTTTTGTTTGTGGAAGTTTAAGATAAGGGCTTTCAGATGGCTGAAGTAATATCATTGCAGATGTATGCATTACATAATATTAAAATAGTTTTAATGGTGCATGTGGCTTTTTTCACTAGTGGTGCAGTTTAGTTCATTAAAATTATGTGGTGAAAGGGAAGCCTTCTCTGTATGTTCCTTTCACAGTTATTCTGTTCTTTTTTTCCTGTATACAATATTTCAGGAAAGATGCTTATATTTAATGGTGAGCATCATCTCCTTGGATTTAGTTACAGTAAAATGAAATAGATTTATTCTACTATTGTCTGTGAATAGCTTTCTAGTTGTCTTGATTTCCGAGAATGATTTGGTTACTGTAATACTGCAATGCACTTAGACAGTACAATTCATTTGGGAGCAAAGATGAACTTGCAGTTGCAATTTTCTGGCTGAGAATGGTAATCTTCCAGGTGTCAAAGGCCTAGCACAATGAAAACATCAGATGCCTGAATCTAGCCTGATGATCTTGTGTCACAGATGGAAGGGGATACCTCACTGTATGTAACTTACTCGTTTGTGCTAATTGCTGCATCAGAACTTGAATGCATAGAGAAAACGGCATTCACTTGTGCCAGTCATCCACTGAGGCTAGTAGGAAACATCTATCTGCTAAGTACAAACTACTTTGATTACATATCCAATACTTCTTCGGTGATTTGCCATCTCTATTACAGACACATGCACACAGTTGAAGATACATGCACACACAGATAACTGCAGAGGCAGAAATATAAACACGCGCACACATGCACACACACACACACACACACACACACACACACACACACACACACACACACACACACACACACACACACACACACAAAATATTCTGATGCACAGAGCTAATTGTAAACTGTATTCCAAACTGAATTTTCTCAGTGGTGAAGTATTCCTGACCCTTTTGGAACTTCTGAGACCAATGAATGTCGAGGATAGTGCTGGGTGCCAGAATAGCTAATTATGCCTTTATCAATTTCTATCAAAACCTAGTGTGGAACTAGGCAACATCATGCTACAACTGGTGAAAAGGTGAATTCTTGTTCATAAATGTGATTATTTCAGCATATTCTGGGGTATGGTATGTTACCACAGTAGCAGATAAACACTTAAAGAAAACTGAGAATAAGTAAAGTCAGATCACTCATCTGACCCTGATTCTAAGGGATACCACTATATTTCTTTAAATGGTTGACCTGTCCTCCTAAAATGTACATTTTTATTTTAGAAAATGTAATCAATTTCAGTTAGTAATAGTAATAATAGTAATAATAATAATAATAATAATAATAATAATAATAATAATACTAATAATAATAATAATAATAATAATAACAACAAGAATCACGTTAGTTACAATTTTTTACATCAGAAAATACATCACTCATTCAAATCCTGTTATTCTGTCAATTTTCTGATTTAATAGCAGTAAAGGTTACTGTTTATTTTAAGCACTGTCCCTGATTTTTGGGGGTAAGAGGTTGAAGCTTTGATGGGACTACATAAAATAGTTCCCAGAGGATCTATGAATACTGTTTTATTGTTGCTTGATTATAGTCCTGCATGCTGTCACAGAGAAAGCATAACAACATAAGTTAAGCATTTACTTTTTAAAGTTTGTGTGTAACATTTAAATTTAAAGTGTATAAGTTCATAGCTAAGTATTAGCATAGTTGCCCTTGCAGGTCATTTTAAGCCTACTCAGTTTCCTGTTTGGTTCTTGCATTAACCTATCCCATTTGGTGTTAGATTTACATTACCTATCCCTTGGTCTATAATTATATATTAACCCTAATGAGAATATCTGGGATCATACCATAGATAATTTGAGGGGACCCATGCGTAGCATAACGGTAATGCATTTAGAAGCTATCTCTGTCCATTTGTTTTACACAGATAGGGAGTCTGTCCAGAGAAGTGGTATCCTCACTGAGATATACCTGTCCCTCCAAACTGTTCTGTTGACATTGCAGAGCAGGATTATAACCCTAGACCAAGTATTTTTGAGCTAATACACTGGCTTGTGTGCAGTAAATCAATTGGTATTGAGTTGGAGGATGCCCTGCATGCTAGACGCAGGTCACCTGTTATCAGATTATACAGAGTATAGTGACAGGGCTTTGAGTTGGTCCATGTTGGACGAATTGTTTAGGCCTTGTATCCTTTTAGTAAGGTATCCCTCTGCATGTTCTGGTTGTTGCATATGTCATGACAGATATATGCCAAAGGGGACATTGCATTCAGTGAGTTGCCTAATGTGGGCTGAGTAAAGAAGGTGAATGATTTTTCCATATCTAGATACAATACCTTTGAAAATAAGCTGTGCAATATGGAGGCACTTTTTTATGACAATGGACACATGCGAGTCGAAAGGTAAGGCACTGTCCACTTAATTTCCCAAATCCTGAATGGCTGAGTAAAATCTTAGGATCATATTGTCAGTGTGGCACTTCCCTGGGGTAGATAACTTCCCAAAGGGTACACTAATGCATTTTTGGGCATTTAACTTCAGTCCATGATTTTTGTGCCAGTTGTTTATTTGAGACAAACCTTCCTGAAGGATGGCTGTGTCATTTGGGGATTCAGTGACTGTTCCTATCTTGCAGTTATTTGCAAATTTGGTTTGTCAGAGCCCTTTGGTATTGGCTTTTCCTTCAGAGAAGTAAATGCTAAATAGGAGAGGTCCTGGCATAGAACCCTGGGAGACTCCACTGGTGTCTGGTCTCTTTCTGGAGGTAACTTCCCCTATTTTGATTTTCTGCATCCTATCTGTGAGCCAGTTGACAATCTAGTGGGTGACACAGGGGTTTATTCCCAGTTTATTTAGCTTTTCTACTATGCCTGCATGGGGAATTGTGTCCAAAGCTTTGGCTTGGTTGAAGTATGCAGTGTGCAGCATTTTACCTTCATCCATTGCTTTGATGACCTTTTCAAAAGGTCCACTAAGTTGAGTAAGCATGACCTGACCTTGACAAATCCAAATTGAAACAGATCCAATGCTTGGAGATTTACAATCTCCTTATTGATTACTTCAGTGATAATTCTTTCCATAACTTTGTATATGAGGCTATGTTTTACATGGGAAGCAATACCTGTTATCTATGCCAAGCACTGTTATACAGAATATATTGATTCACACACACACACACACACACACACACACACACACACACACACACACACACACACACACACACACACTGTATCAAAATGCAGACTTAAGGACCCGCAGACTTGTGAGAAGTAACCTTTGAGTTAAAAGAAATGGAAGCAGTAATCCTAAAGTGGTTTTGTTCTAGAGTATTAAGATGATGCACAATAAAACATGCCCCCACCAGGACACCTTTAACTGGCAAACTGAAATAGGATCCAAAATCCTTCAAAAATATTTTGTGAACAAGCAGATAGAAAGGAATGGGCATATTGTTCCTGTTCTGCTTCTTAGGAGAAATGCTGATTTTTTTTCCAACAGCATCTGCAGTTTTAAACTTACACTTTGTTTGGAGTCATTTTATATCTCAGTGCAACTAAAGTAAGTCACTTGTCTTAGCCTGTTGTCCATGTTTTAGCTATTTTCATGAATAAATAAATATGTAGATATGCTACTGGATTCAAATTATGTATCATGGAGTATAAACAGGGGAGTAATAAACTTAACAACAGCCATCAAAGGTTATTTACTTCCTAGGAAAGGCCACCTGGCAAAATCCATTTTCATGGAGATCATGAAAGAAAAACACCAGGTACATAAAACACAAAATGAAGATAATGACTTGTGTACAAAACCCATCAAAGTAAAATATAATTGGTATGAAGGAATACAGTGTAATTTAACAGCAGCAATACTTTAGTAATAGTGTTATAGTAAAGATGAACTTAAGAGAAATAAAATCCAAATAAGCTGCAGAGAATAAATAGTAAAGTGTGGTATGTTGATAGCTACTTTGGCCTGAAGAATGCTTATAATATCTGAAGGTAGGATGTGCAGGGAAATGCAAGTATACAGACAGATTTACTTGGTATGCAATCTTGACAGGAAATGGGGTAGTAATAGGAAGATAGATGTGGTCAATATGATGATGTGGACTTCTGAGAGGGACGGCAGTGATTACTTCCAGCTGAGATGCCTTACAAATCTTAAGACCAGCAGGTACGTTTTACCACATATACATATACACTATTTAATTCTATCTTAGTTTGTATCCATCAGCAAACCATTACACCTGCATGATGACAAAACAGAGCTCATTTGAGCCAACATCATCTGTCATTTAAGTGGATTTAACATTCGGCTTCATTTGCATTACTCCATTCTTCTCAGGTTTTCTCCATCTGTCCCATGATCTCTTGACTGCTTTAGTAGTTTATACTTCTACTACCTACTCTGTTCCCTCACTTTCTGAGCCCAGTACTCTCCCTATAAAGACGTACTTTTGCTGATGTAAGGAACTGTTGGTTCCTACAGTTTGCTACCTTTATCTTCTCCACTCATCCTTCCTGTTCAATGTGACCCTTTTACATCTCTCCATCACAGCTCATTACACCCATGTTGTGCCCCCTGTGTGTGCGGTTTTGCCTTTAGTTGGCAGAGCACCAACTCTTATAATTTCTATTAATAATTATTCTCCTCCCACTTCCATTCCTCTCTTGTGATTTTCTTTTTTTTTCTATGGACCCCTTGCAGCAGCATGGTATCTCTCTCCCTGTAAGGCCTCTGGAGCTACAGGGAGCACTAAAGATAGGGACTGTCTATGGCCTGGTATAATTAAATCATTATCTGGCTGCTTGTAGAGCCATTCTCACTGAAAATGCAATCCCGTATTCGGTTTGTTACTGCCATTTTCCTATCATTCTACTCCTGGTCATCCTGCCCAAATGTGATCAGCTCCACAGATACTTTCTCTGCTGTCTTTCTACCAGTTCCAAGGCTTAAAGCAAATACTTCACACCAGGGTAGATGACATCCAAGAGAGGTTGCTTGCATTTGTCAACACTGACTCACAAAATGTTCTTTTCTATCCTTCCGGCAAGTTTTTCTAAATCCTTCCTTCTAGTCTATGTTCACCTTCCACTGCTGTGCCTATGTTTGTTTAATCCAAAAAGGGATTGAGCCTCTTTCCTTTCCCTCATATGTTAAAAAAA